>NW_020455680.1:110324-127742 GCF_003342845.1 Nothoprocta perdicaria
TAATCTGTACTGGTGCCTGGGGTTATTCCTCCCCAGGTGCAGGACCCTGCACTTGTCCTTATTGAACCTCATGAGGTTCCTCTCTGCCCAACTCTCCAGCCTGTCCAGGTCCCTCTGGAGAAGTCACCTGTGAAAGACCAAGCTTGGGCTGGAAGATCTCCAAATGCTCATTCAGCCTCTGCATTAAAAGCAAAAGCTTCCCAGCTGTTTCACTCTAAGCAGAGAGCATGCACATCAGGACTAGCTGCCTAGGGCTAAGAGTATTCCCTCTGTAACTGTAAACTAGTTAGTTTGCTGAAAAGATATCAGGAGAGCTTCGGATGGAGACTCAGGACTGCTGGCATTCACTTAAACTACAGCAAAGTTCTAGAGTATGATGTTGCAAAGACTTGAAAAAGTCAAAACCACAATGAACTCCAGGCAGATAAACCTATGAATACCAGCACAAACAGAGTTACTTTACAGAAACACCATGACATCAAGCAAAATATTGGCAGGAGGAGGAAATAGATCAGAAACATAGAAGAGATAAAACACTGAAAATAGCACCTAAACACTGAACATCTACTGTCAAGCATCATTTGGCTAATGACAATTTTCTGTACCACACAGAGGCTCATGTATAATTTGCAAAGAGCAGATTGTTGGCAACTGGGTCATCTGCTATCCTCACCTTTACTAGAAACTGACAGAGGAAAGATACCATATCTGGCCCATATGTTAAAACCATTTATTAAAGCTCCAAATTCCAGTAGATTAATAAAGATTAAATAACCCTAAGAAGCTTGAAATGGGGACAAACCAGAGAAGAAAAGCTAAAAGCAGAAAAAGACAACAATTTTTCAACCAGAACACATCCAGCAGCAGAAGGGGAAAAAAAAAAAAAGAGAAAAAACATGGAATACTGCAAATACTGCCATACCAACTCCGTGACTCAGTTCAGAGTAAGCAGCTCCCTTTCCTTGCAGACAGGTGGACACTGGCAGCACCTCACATTCAAAGCCCAATGCTCACTCCAACTCACTGATGAAAATACTAAATACTCGAGCACAGAGCTGCTCCAGCACAGAGCTGCTCAGGCAGCAGAAGCTGCCCCCACCATACAGATATCCCCAACGGTAGCTAATTTTAGCCCGTTAAGTATCACAGATTATAGAAATCACCTGGCAGCCTCCAATTTACCAGCTCCTGAGCTAATTTTTACCCTTTGCATAACAAAAAGGCAAATGGGGATTCTACAGATTTAGAGCAAAAAATACAGGTCAAATTGAAAACTCCTCATCTTTTGAACAGGGTATTTCTAGTAAGAACTCAAAACAAAAAGGCAAAAAAGCAGCCTGTAGCTTTGGCAAAAATACCTAGGACATCCAGAGCACTGATCAGCTGAGCTGTATTTATAAGTCACTTCTAATTCATTGCAGCTGCATCTAATGAACCACAGAGAAAAGCTTATTACTGCAATAAAAGCAACCCAGCTCAGAGCTCTGTTGCTGAATACTCTGCAGTTTCCCAGTACCCTGTTGGGTGTCCTCAGCATCAGCTGCTGAACCAGCTCTGTACTCCAGATCAGCATTCAGTCTTGCATTTGATAACCTCTTGGATATAGCAGAGTATCAAGCAGGTTATGTGCTGTTAGCACAGCATGGGTGTGTTTCTCAGCCCCATGAGTGCTTGCCTACTTTGCCAGCTGAAAAGCAGCTGTCCTTCTCCTGATGATGATTCATACACCTTAGAGTGATGCCAGAGTTTGTGACCAGCTGCAATGAATTTCAGCGAACAACACAAACTACTTGCAAGGGTTACCAACTTCATCCTCCCAAGGGATGGGCACAAATGCTTTAGAAACAGAGGTCAAGATATTCTGATTCCACATAAAAATACTACTTAAGTACAAAATTGTAAAAAAAAGCTCAGTATGAAATATTTACTTTTAGAAAACATCCAAATATAAGAACACCTAATCTAGATATCTGTGATATCTGTGATGAAGCAAATGCTGGGTCTTTCATCTGCTGTGATAAGAAGCCGCAAGGAAAGGGAAGGAAGCACAACAGATGCTTCAGATATTTCCTTCAGCTTCTTCCAAGATTGATTCATACACCACCAGTGCTTCAAGAAGTACTATCTGTATGGAAAGTAACTAAGATTTAAAGCTCCCCATTCACCTCTGGGAACAGGCAACACTTGTGCTGAGCCTTTTAAATCAGCTGCTGAATTCCCTGATTTGTAACAGAATTTAGCATGTAGAAAGATTCAAAAATGTGCAAAGGTGGCATTGAGGAAGGGTGAGGTAAAAAAAGTGCATTTTATCAATATGCTATTACCTGTTTGTGCCATGGGCATCACTGAGTTGTCTGAAAGTACATGTTCAAGTCAGCTTACAAAAAAATACACCCTTTGGAGAAGTTAAAAAGGAAGACAAGTAAACCAACCAAACTCCATGCTGCAAAGGACCAGGTATTTCAGGAACACGGTAAAATAAAGCACTACAAACTAACATCAGGGGAAATGTTTCCTCTAGAATCACTCCTTCAGTTCCTCCACATACCCACATAAATATCTTTTTTCTGCATACTCCTGCATAGTCAGAAGGAAAAACAGGAGTTAGGTAGTAAAACTGTCCCTCAGTAGTGATCCAGAAACTACTATAAAGTGCATGCACTTAATACTAGGAAAGTGCTACTACCATTATTTCTGATATTTAGAAGTGGTGGAGTCTCCCAACTGTCATACAAGCCTATTATGTTCTAATTTGCTTATGAAGAGTACATTTCATATTTCTCCAAAGAATCCACTAGAGTGATTAGCTACATAGACCAACCATTATTGGCAAGACTCTTCTTTGAAGCATGGAGAAGAGGTAAGACACCAGGGGCTGGAGATTTTGCCTTTACAGAGGCAGCTGGCAGAAGCAGTACAGCTTTCTCTTCTCTTTTCTCTTTCAACAGACCCTAGAAAACAGTGAAGTGGTAGATGCAGTTCAGCTGGCTGAGAGGCTTCGCTTGAGAAGCAATTGGAGGAAAGCAGTACCAATTGTTTCTCAGACTTCTGACAGCTGGATTGACTGGTCCAGAATGAAAGGCATCAGTGTGAACCGACCTGGCATATTCTGCTCACCTCTGGAAGTCAAAGGCTATGGGACTGCCTGGTCCTCTCGGCCTTCAGCAAGCATCTGCCCAACACTGCAGGACATGATTACTGGAGCCCATTAGGGAGGGAAAGGCCCATTAGGGAGGGAAAATACCTGATTGGGATGCATTAAAAGACATCCTGAGACAGGATTCAGAAAGAAATCTGCTGGGGGATCTAGGAACAGACCTCTTCTCCAAAATCTAGCTTCTTCAGATCCTGCGATGTATCAGCTCCTGTAATCACTTCAGTAACAACAACCTTCCTAAACGTGAAAGTTTTTCAAAGCTGAAATTTGCCTCACTAAAGTACTAGTCACAATATGTACGATTTATGATCAATTAAACAAGAGTTTCCAACTAGYCACAAGACAGACAGAGGCTCTATTAAACAACAAGTTAAATTTTTGTTCGTAGAAGCCAAAAATGGTTCAAAGAAGAAAGAACTGAAGGTATGAACATGAAGAGGACTTCCTACCAACATATAATATCACCAGATGCTATTAGCATTCTAACTAGATCTACACCACTGCAAGAGCATGATGCACCACACTGAATCCCTTTCATCAGGGATTTAGGTAGTGATTCATTTAGGAAAATTGTCTTTTTAAGAGACAACAGGCCACTTTCCAGCACTTCACCATGGGTTGCAAGCTGCTCGAGTTTTTCCCTTAGAAAGGTAACCTGAATGCCTGCATTAAGAAAAAGCAGAGAACATGCCTCATGACATGCTTTTGGAGTTATTCCATAAAAGATGGGCAGCATACAGACATATCTAATTCAAGTGGTTAATGATATAAACCCTAGATATGTTCAACAAATGTCTTCCTTACTCTTAGCATAACCTCTGTGGTTGAATATATCATTTTTCTCCAATTCTGGGCCTGCTTTCTTTACCCTCAGCTTTTTAGAGCAGAAGTCTTGGAGATCTCCTTCTTTGAAGATCTTTAAAACCCGCTTGGATGCAGCCCTGTGCCACGTGCTCTAGGTGACCCTGCGTGAGCAGGGGGGTTGGACTCGATGACCTCTGAGGTCCCTTCCAACCTTAAGCATTCTATGATTCTATAAGTCCAAACTGACACAAGTACACATGTGCACATACATGCACAGATGCCAAATTCAGCAGAAACAAGGTGTAGTTATTTTTAAGCATCAAAAGTTACTGAATTACAACAGATACCACTTAATGCGCCAAATCTAGAGTGTTTAAAGAAAACCACATCACATCCTGGCTCTGCTCCTAGAATCCGGCAACACGAGACATCCCCTAATTGAGGAGCTGTTTCTTCAAGCAAGTTTAACCTTTCATATGTTGGTATAAAGAATTGCACCCAGTTCTAGTGTTCTGGATTTYTAGATGGGAACCCTCTGAAAGCTTCCATTGGTGGGGAGCAAAGAAAAGCAAACCAAAGTTTAAAAATAAGTCAGTATAGGCATATGTTTATTGTACCACTTAGAAGCAGCACTTGCAGACTGCCAGCCCATCCTCAAAAATTTTKGGGGTTCAACAACAAGTTTTGACACACTATGCACACCATCACTTTATTTTTGAAGGRAAACTAATCAATATTGCCTGTCATTTTTTACTTCTCAAGGCCCAACTATATCAAGCTTCGTTTTTCCCCCATTACCACCCTGCCCCATCCCTTCAACTAAATCAGTTTTTGGAGCAAGTTTCATGTAGTAAGTTGCCGTTAGCAGCAACTGCAACTTTTATTTATGCTGATTTTATGTTTTTCAAAACAATAATGCAAACAGTGAATTAAAACCTTGTCTTTCTCCTCAGTGCGATCAGCCATATAAGACAGCATTGTTTGACAACCATGAAATTTCACATAATGAACAATCCTCAGGTCGTAACATGCTTTTTTTGAGTACAGAATAAAAAAGCACTTTGGTAATCTATTTTCTATTCTTTGCAGCAACTCAGCTCAACTGGTACACATTGCAGAGTTTTGGCACAGAATAAAGTTATTTAAACACTGACAGCTACACACAGCCCAAAACAGATGGCCAATTCTCTAACGAGTTTAAGAATTATGAGAAAGATTCATGCAAATCTGAATGTGCTTACTAGAGTTTTTTCTTCTTTCATCCTGTAAGCCTTGGAAATGAATAAACCTGTCTATTGCAGTTATTCTTGTGAAGCTATAGGTCTAGTAGGGATCTTCTGTCTTCTCTATCAGTCTTATATTCAGCTTGTCTTCTACCTTTTCACAAACATCATCTATTATGTAAACAGATGCCAGACATCTGCTATTTCTTTTATTTCTTAACAAAATGAATTCAGAACACATTAAAAAGCACAGTTCTTATCTGTATGTAAGGACATCATTGAAGAGTAATTGCCCAAAGAACTGTGTTTCAGCTGACAAAACTGAATCAGTTACTGTCCAAGGCACTTCAGTCTTGTTCGAATCTTGCCGTAGAAACAGTGGTTCTAGCTGAAAAACTTCAGGTCAAAGAATTAACGGATTAACTCTTGTTATTTTGCTCCAGTGACTTAAAAGCTACCAAGGACTTAGAGCATCTCCTGCAAGTTCTTGCCGAAATAAAGAGGTAATTCCAAACGTTGCACTTTGGTTACTACACCAGTTTCTTCCACAGGCCTTTCCGAGCCAAAATGAAATGGTTTTACAGACAAGACGCTGCAGACAACTAGTAAATCTCTTTGCTAAGCTTAAAACTTAAGTGATAAAGCTTTTAGTGCTATCATTACTATTTTTATCCTTTAGTCCAGAAATTAACCACAAATTAGGGTAAAGAAGTGTTTTAGAATTTGTCAACAATAAGATAATGTTGCTAGAGAGCTCACTCAGAAGACTAAATGATAAAAAAAGTCTAAAACAGCTCTTATTACAAGTAAATGATTTGTCTTCAACATATTATGTAACTTTTTCTTGGTAAATCATTTCAGAGACAGAAAACCATCATCTAGCAGCCTTAATGAAAAGCTAACAAACATGAGGAGTAAACACTTCAAACAAACAAAAAAAGTAAGGGCTGGCATGCAATTAAAATTTCCAGGAACCACATTAAAAGTGAAGGTTTCTTCCACTGGCTTTCAGTTCAAATACCAATCTGCTCTCTTTAAATATGAAGAGGCTGTTTCCACTAAGTTTCAATAAAATGCAAACAGTCCTCTCCTGCAACATGGGTCAAAATAAAACTTGGAAGATTATGCGTGGGTGGAAAAAATAACAACGTAGAAAACTTTCTAAGAACTCCACAAAACTTCATACAGATCAGTGAAACCTTCSACCTCGCTCCCTGACAAGCTTTCAATTTGAGACTGAGGAACAAGGAGAASACACTTGGGACACTCATCCTACAATTATGTGCCTTTCTGGCTAAGAAGAACAGCTGCTGATCCATCTCTCCCTTCCCACTTCCTGCCACAAACTGACCATCTTAAGAGCCATGAGGAACATCTTAAAAGCAGGAGATTTCTCAGGAAAAAAGACTTTTAAGACAAAGTCGTAACAAGGTAGAGCACAYGAATTTGAACCTAAGGCATGCAAGCTAGGTTTGGAAAAGTGGACAAGATTTCATGTTTCAGAAGCAAGCTACCCCTGACAGCACACAAGTGGTAAGCATCGTATTAGATAATCCATATTTGCTCTTTAAGCTTAGGGCTGAAAAAATATATTTATCAATCTAGCAMGTCAAAGATAACCGAGGAAGGACTATCTAGAGGGAGGAAGTTTTAAGAGAGATTTACTCTTTAATAGTTGAAGAAACTATTGTGGCAAATTCAAAACCACAAACTAAGCTATTGTAAGTTATGTAATGGATACTTCAAAATTGGATTCTGCAGCCTCCAAAACAGTAACTCCTACAAACCCACGGACAACATATCTAACAAGCATTGTTTTCCTCCCCCAAGCATAGAGACCAACAACTATTCCCAGCATACATACAGAAATGAGGGCAAGACCCAACTCTACGCAATGCCTTAGGTTTCAAAAATTCTGGATAATGACACATCCTTTTGATATATCAAATACTGTGATATGCACAGCATTAACATTTGTACTGCAGAGTCTGCTTCCTTGAGGCTTTCTCTGACAGCTTTCTTACCGACTGGGAGACAGACAAGATGTGTCAAAGCCTTAACAGCTGCTTCAGAGCAGAATCCTCCAGTGTTCAGCAATAGCATGCACAAGCATTAGGGCAGGAAAGATCACAGAATCACACTTAGAAATGGGMCAAAGCAAAAGAAAATCCCCTTGAACAGCAAACTTGCACAATGGTTCAAGGAATAGTTATCCCCACTTTCCTGTGTTTCATGGGTATTTTCCCCATCAAAGCACCAAGTATTACCAAAATAAATCTTTACCAAGCAGAGACTCAGCTGATACCCCCGAAAGCACAAAGTTTTACAGCTGCGTTATACTCCAGTAATTTTTCTTTCCAGCCTATTTAATCTATTCTTGCCTGGAGCACTCCTTAGACTATTGAGCATACCTGGAGTCTACTGCAACACCATCTGCAGTGCTGTGCCATTCAAGCACCTCCAAATGCAGTTCGCTGTCAATAGTGTTGCACTGTTTCCCTCCTGAACCTGATAAGGATGGATGCCTCACTGAAAAGTTTCCTAACATTTTTTCCACATTCTGAAGGAGGATGTGACTGAATGAGAGACATATTACTCGAGTTAGACATCTGCTCCTCATTAACTGTACCAGAGTCAACTTGGCTTTCAASAAATGCTTGTTCCAAAGCACAAAAGTCTGCCTGTTCAGCAGAGCCATAACTAGAACAATTAGCTGTTCAACAATTAATTGTTGAACAATATAAATACTTTTCTGTTTTCTTCAAATTCAGTTAGTGAAGAGAATATGARGGAAGTTAGGCAAACAAACATAGGCACACCATATCAAATACAAAGTAGATACAAAGAGCCAGATTCTTAAGTCAGCTTGTTATTCAATRGTCCTAGTTTGTCAATGTAGTGCAGGATTTTCAAGTGCAACATATATTTATGTGCCAACTGGGGCACAGCAGAAACACTGAACTGGTCAACATTATTACTGTTGCATAACCAGTGGCCCCAGGGTCTTTTTCTTATTTATTTTTTAAAGTCCTATAGGTGTCTTGGATGAAGACAAGGAAGGAGAAAGGAAGAAGGTTCTTCTTCTTCAAGGAAGAAGAAACCTGCAATAAGAATCAGCACTTACCAAAAGCAACTATTCACAACTGGCCAGACCTGCTTCCAGACACTCCATACTGTCAAGCAAGCAACAATGACAAAAAAGAGCACAGGTTTCACTCCATGGCTTGCCTTTTATAAATGCAAAGTCTACATGAAAAAAATGATGAGAGCTAAGATTTCATTAATATTAATTAATAAATAAACATTAATGATAGTAGCTGTTGCTAATGGATAAAAAGAAACACAAGATTGCCCACAGCTTTGTTCCCCACTGTCTGTAACTGCATGTTCACTGGCAGGAGGTCCCGCAGATCAGTGTGGCTACCCTCAAGTTCTCTTCTATATATAAATATATTTTTATATATATAAAAATATATATGCTTTTTATATATATTTATATATATAAATAGACTGAGTGGGATGGATTGGTGTCGAAGTGGGTGTTCATGTATGTATGTACAAACGTAAGTCTAGGTTAATGCATCATCTCTATGGGTTTTACTGATAAGCAGCAGCATTGCCGAAGGTTTTARGGGTACCTAGACTTAGCTTGAGCAAGTTTAATTGTTTAGTTTCATAATGAGGGAAAACAAAAACAAAAAAAAACCCCACATGTTAATTAGCTATCAAAAAGCAGTGCTCTGGTTACATCCACAGAGCACAGCAAACCCCAGGCAAAGCAGTTCAAGGGAAACACACTGCAGACAACTATGCTGATGTGAAGGGAGCTTTGAGAGGGAGAGACTCAAAGGCTACCAGCTGCTCACAGGTAGGAAATTCCTAATGCTGGTCTCTTTTATTAAACTTMAGATGCTATCCTGGTTCACTCCAGAACCTGACCTTGCAAAGAGGCTCCTTTTTATTAAGTTACAAAGGCTGTTAAAATTTACTGGTCTTAACCTATGTATGAGAAAGGCTTCTTAAAAAATGGTGACAAAGCGTTCTTTTTTTGACTTTCACTTGAAATCTCAAACCCAGGCTGTGTCTGCAGGTAGCATCTAACACTGAGGCAGAAGTTAGTACAGCAGAGCAAAGATGAACATCAGTTTGTAAAGCAAGGATTATATAGGGCAAATCACGAGAGATTCAGTTGCTCTGGAAGGACTTTTCCACACTCCATTTCCATTTCTTCATTCCAGACTTGAAGCCTCCTTACTGTGAGTTCTTATGACTAGATCCAGTAGCCTGGTAAGAACAGAACTCCAAAACCACCAATCCAATGTTCCCTTTACACAGCTGGACTTCACTAATCTTCTGCCTGCCTTATTCAACTCAGATGCACCAAAAYTGTTCACAGGACCAAGTCCATTTTATTGGAAACAACTAATTTTAGATTAAAACAACTCATTTTAGAAACAAAGATCTAGTTACACTKTGGAGTCCAAGATAACAAAATGCTACATTTTAACACTATTTCCACAACTGTTGGTAGTACAAGGCCCACATGAACAGTTTTAGAACCAGCAATTTTCTCATTTTAAACAGATTCATTTCTTACTCATCTTCCAAGACCTCTTTTGACCCTGAAGATCTGACATGGCCATAGAGCACCGCAGACCATTTGGGACTGTCAGCACAGATGAAACCAAACAGCTAAGTGGAATGACTGCCGATAGGCCATTATGGTGGAATGCACTGGGAAGTGCAGTTTAGGATCCCTATTTTTAGATGCCTTTAGGGACCAATCACATGACAGGTGAACTCCACTCAGAGGATGGTGTCTGTGAAAAGCACATTCATATCAAGGCACGGAGAAGCTGAAGTCCAACAATGGATCTAAAATAAAGCCAAGTTCTCAAATTTTSCATAATTCTCCAAGTATCTATGTATTTTTCCCTGCAAGACCACCACTGCACGTCAAACAGAAGAGATCAGGAAGGGCTGTTCAAACATCCTACTCTTTCTTCCCTTCTTCTATCTGCCTAACAAGAGGGTGTAAATGTGAAAGAAGGATAGCCTTTGTTAATATATCTGAGCCAAATGCAATATTGCTAGTATTTGCTAGAAGTCTTTCTCCCCGCTTCTGTTGCCTTTCATGCTCAGGGAATTTCTTCACTACACCTCCGCATCCTAACCCTCCCGAGAGCAGACAGTGCCATGTAACAGAGTACATGAAATGGGCAGTGAGGACGGTGTGCCCACAAACATGCTGCAGCCAGTTTGGCCGTGCTCTGTTGCCACACGAACAGCATACCTCTTCTGCTCCCCCCTGGAAGCAGAGGGGAAACACCAACAGCAGAGGGGAGACACCAACAGCATCACTGTCAGAAGCAAATAGCTTCAGACAACGTTTCAGTATTTTTGATTTGTTATACAGGTGTGTCCTTAGAACCTGCAAATACTGCATGGCAACCTGCCCTTTGTTTCCTCTATTCAAGTTACCACTTAAGTGCATGATACCACAGTCACTTCCACCACAAGTTAAATTGGGCAAGGTAGAGAATGTTACAGTTCAGGAAACTAGAAAGGGAGAACTATTACTTATGGAAGAACAGGGATATAGAAGTCTTATCAACTAATAGAAACCAGATTTATATTGTGTTGATACAGAAATAGGTTTAATCCCATCACCACAACCACCTTTAGTCTTCTGACTCTGGTTAGTTTTACCATTTTCTCCCTTACTGCACCAAAAGGTATCCTAAAAATATAGATATTAACCAATCCAAGTYGTTCTAAGCCACAGGACATTTTGGGACCAAGCTCTGAAACAGACCAAGTCAAAGCTTCAATGCATTTTCCTAGAAGTGTGCCCAAAATCCCATTTGCCAAGTGGACCAGAGCTAACATACTGAGGATAGAGACAAGCCAACCCTTGAAGCAAGGCAGGAGCAACAGTTCCCAGCAGTTTCTGCCTGGCACACAGGCAGGCTGGGTCAGTAGTGGCTGGAGCTCCCCACACTGCAGTACATCTTCCAGCCAAAGGGCATCACTAACACACCTCCACGCTTGGTCACACAACCCTTATTCGGCCCAAAGACATCTACAGGGACAGCAGAAAAGGCTTCTGGCAGCCAGTACTCATACATGAGTCCATTTCAGAACAGTTACATCATCTGAGCTCTAACAGTGCCCTGAAGACCACTTTAAAACCTGAAGATGAAGCCTCTTTTTCCCTAGGCTGCTCCCCACGAGCAAAACAACTTTCAACATATCACAGTATTTATGTTTTGATTAGCGGAATTTACATCAAAAAACACTCAACCAAGTTCTTTTCCCTCAAGAGGACTATACCATGCAGTCCCTCAGTATTAGGAAACACTTGCATCASTACTAATATTTGTGATGAAGTTTAGGAAAAAAAATGTTAATTATTAGATTACGTAAATTGAAGTGTAGAGTAAATCCAGGAGTGCTGCCCACATAGCAAATAAACAGCTAATACTGGTGTCTGCTATCCCAAATGACTATAGTCTAAAAGATAAGCAAGACGGAAACTCGTCAAAGATTTATTACTACTGTTAAGAAGTGCAAAGGACTAAATTTCACTTTGAAAATCACTTTGAAGAGCAACCAGTCTCATACTGGGCTGGCATTTGTGGTTATTAAATTACTATAGGTTGCCTCTGTCAGCTTCATCTCTAAGCAGAGTTTATGTGACATTAGACTGGAAGCTTCAGCACATCTTTCAATTGAATGACCTCTTAAGGGTACAGCTAACAAAGCAGAAATATCATTCTGATACCTTCAGCTCACCCTGGATTGTCCCTCCAATCCTCTGTTCTGCTTTTTTATCCTGCTTAGATATGACAAAGGTCAAACCTACTGGCAAAAAGGAAGCGATCTTTCAACTGTGCTATGAATGTTGAATATAGGAGAAAAGCCCTTCATATATAACACTATGAATGCACAACTTTCAGCCTCTTCAAATTCTACTTATTCTTTATAATTCCTTTGGGGAGACCATATTTCACAAACCCAGAGGAGACACAGACCTAAATTTTGAAGCCTTTAGCAGCCACCACGGCTATCTCCATTTCTGATGCACAGTTCTGCTCAGTGAAATGAGTCTGGCTACCAGCATCTTGCCTACTTTTTAAAAATATACTGACAAGCTGAGATTGCCTTTAAGCCACCAATTAGCAGTGCTATGTTAGCATACCAGAGAAGGCATTCAGTTCACCTTTGTGGAGCCCACAGGGGGAATAGCATTACTTCAATATGAAATTCCTGGTTGGAGAAACAGTAGATGTGCCTGCAAGCCAGAACAGAGTACTCCAACTCCTTGAATCCCTTTCAGATTTACAAAAGTGGCAGTGTTGRAACAACTCCCGTGTATGCTGGTTGTCAGTGACTCTGTTCAACCATGGAGTAACTTTATCTGAACGTCCTGAAAATGTGTCCTAACTCCTCTCAGCCCTCTTCCAGTCCAGGCTTCATGAAAGGAAGCCCAAGGCATCTCCTCCTTCAAGCTCTCACTTCAAGCTCTTGCAGCCTCCGCTTTTCTTACAAAAATCCAGGTGGCTAACACAACTATAGCAATTGCTCAAAATGGCTAAGATTTTAAATATGTCTCTTATTTCAGCCAGCCGAGYGCTATAAAGGAAGGAAAAGTACTTTGCTGAGCTGAAGTACCCTGGTATGACCCTGATAACAGAGAAATCCTCAGCTGAAGCATAGTAAGAGTGAAGAAGAAAAGTTTTTTCAGAGTATTTTGGCTTTGAGTCTGAAAATTACAGCATTAAGACTGAAGTCGTTCATTTTTGTTCTTCTCCACTCAGGAGAGAAAAAGATTTTCCCTTGGGAAGGATTTTCTTCTCTCCTACCTTTCCAAATCCRGAATGCCAGGTAGCCCAGACAAGCCTGATTTATTTCCTCAGGAGCAACAGCTATTGACTGCTTTGCCACGCTCTCCTCAGCATCCATCAAGTCACAACTGCTGGTCCCARGAGTCCTCCTCTCCCTCACCTCCCTGCAAGACACCAGCTTCTGCAGGCGTCCCTATGGAGGCTGACACAAGATGATTGAAAGACAAGGCACAATCAAACCCACCCTTACRAGGCTTTACCCTTCAAGCTTCGGATGCAGAAGTATAGAGAGTTTCCTCCTCAGCAAAATAAAACAAGTGAAAGGAGAAAAAAATACTTCTAAACTTCCTTGTATCTGCAAGCAAGTAAGTTAAGAGCCTGCTTCGTATTTCTGAAGGCAAACAGGCTTATTAGCCCCTCTACTCTAGCAGTAGTATATCATTACTTAGCTCTCGCCTATYCAGCCTGTGCTACATCCATTTCTGAGACAATAATTAGCAGAAGAGGCTCAGGCTCAGTACTATGGATTAAGTTCTGTTGTCACTGAGGAACTGTAAATGGGAAACAGCTCCTCAGGGAATATTTTCTTTGACCCAGTAGCTAGCAGGCTGGTCAGATGCTTTTTGGTAYCAGAAAGCATAGCAAACGTTTGCAACTTCTAATTGGCTTAGGACTACAGAGCCTAAGCATGCAAATTAAGTCCATCCTGTTCAAACGAGGCTAAGAAAACACAGAAGTGACACACTTACCAGAATGAAGGACTAATTTAGGAGCTGAGGACACAAATAACAACCCCTCTATCCACTTACAAAAAAAAAAAAAAAAAAAAAGAAAAAAAAAAGGTTGCAAGGTATTTAAAGTCTTATGTGCTTTAAAAGATGCCTCCAGAAATTGAGCAGCTTTACCAGTTCTGAAATACAGGTCACTGACA
Organism: Nothoprocta perdicaria; assembly: GCF_003342845.1. Taxonomy (NCBI): domain Eukaryota; kingdom Metazoa; phylum Chordata; class Aves; order Tinamiformes; family Tinamidae; genus Nothoprocta; species Nothoprocta perdicaria. The sequence continues at coordinate 124,287 of NW_020455680.1, forward strand.
CTTATCCATGTTCTTATCTTGTATGCATCTAAGTCAGATACTGAAATATTGTAGACTTAGCAAACAGTTGTATATTTTAAGATATCATTACTCCTATTCCCACTTAATCCTGCTGTACAGCTCCTATACCATTCCATATAGGATTATCCTCCACTTCGAGTTTGTGCATATTACACATGACTACTACCATCTGCATTTCAATTGTACAAACTGCCTTAGCACTGTTGTATGAAGTCCAGATACCACGGCACTGATCTAAGTGTACTATACAAAGTCTTGCATACATATACTTCAATTCGGTGGAAATTTACTCAGTTGGCTTGCTATGATATAAACATATAATTATGAATATATGTCTATGTTTTTTTTTTCCTATTAGCCTAAAAGGCAGATTTTAAGGCAGATATATGCAGATAAAGGCAACACAACCTCCTCAGATAAACAAACCATGAAAACAGCTATAAAAGTTTTAAAAGGGACAGGTCAACACAATTAAACAAACAGGAGAACAGTCAACTGGTCATTAATACTCATACCAGACCATCTGAGCAATCACTAGTATCAGCCATTATAATCTTGGCATATAGTAACATTACCCAAGACTGTTATAAGCAAAGTGTAAGTTGAAGTTGAAATTGCACAGTTAATTTTTAAAGTCAGCAAAAGGAAAAGGTTCCTACAGAAGTATCAGTTCATCTTCAGTTCTCATGTGTATGTGTTCCTCTGAGCAAGGAGACTGGTGCATTTGTTCACTCCAGGCAATAAAGATATGCAATTTCACATAATTAGCATTGCTTCAGGAACCCTTAACATCTTGTTTCACAGCTAAAACATATAACTCTTACTACACCTGACAATATGCGATCAGTGTTTCTAAGACATGGCAGAGAGGTAAAGAGCATATCTGGAAAGGCAGAGGGAAAYAGTTTGTATTTCTGGTACAGCCAACTGCTTCTAGACTACAACAACCTCTCCTCCTGCAAGAGCTACTTCTTAAAGAACGGATTTATTAAACTCTAAAGTCCCCTAACATTATTTAGCTTTTGCAGAAGATCCTTTTCAGACATTTTATACAGATAGCCCATGTCATACTCTCCAGCCACCATTCCATTCACATTTAGCTGTGCAAGAAGCCTCTGAAGCAAAAAAAAAAAAAAAAAGAGGAAAAAAAAAGACAAATCCCACACAGCTCCAACCTAGTCATAATTCAGCAAGAGAGAGATCCTTGACCAGCAGAACTGTATCCAAAACCATACATGAAGTCTCCTTCATAAGACAGCAAATTTATACTCTTCTACTCTTAAACTCCACTGGCACAGAAGCATCTCAGTACAAGAGGACTGCTCCGTATGAAAGTGTTCGTTATCAAAAGACAAGCATGACTCCACATTTAATTTTCTCTCCGCTTGTTCAACAGTTGCTGAGAAAAAAATTACATAGAACTTGCTCAGTGAGCCTACAATTCTCTCTTTGCCTATCGACATTTTAACCATGGATGCACACCATCGTGCATTAGTACATCACGCTTAACGGTTTAGCGATATGCATGCAAAAAAAACAGTTTAAAAATCTTAGTGATCTTGTATAGTTCACTTTGTTTACGATTTAGAGTGCCTTTCAGAACTGTTTTTTTGACAAGATTAGGAATAGCAGCTTTAGGTTCTAGATTCAATTTTGTGGCACAACTAAAGGCATTTAAAAAAACAGAAGAGGGGTTAAAGTCATTACTAAGCCCATTTCTTCACTAATGAGCAAATGTCTGTCTTTCATAYATGTAGAAAAGGCAATCAGAAGTATATGGTGTTTTAAAATTATGACCTTAGTTGTCTCTCTTTTTGGAGATGGACAGAAGACAGCTTCTAGCACATACTGCATGTAAGGGAATTGCCAGATATCTGAAGAGATTTCTCAGCTTGTTATTAGACAGCAAGATCCCTAGATACAGTAATAACATATAAATATACATATATATATATAAAACAAACTTAAGAACTAAGAAAACCTTATTCTCTACAAATGCAATATGTAAACTGTAGCATTTGCCTCTTACCTTTAACTAATTACGTTTGCTGGTTCAAGGCTGGAGATGAATGGTAGATACAGAAAAAGTAAGTGAATTCCAAGATCTTGCTCTGCCTTGAAACTGGATTGGTGCATATGAAATTTAATGCTGATGGATGAATAGAGAGAGTCACAACATTAGTTTTTCAGCACTTCAAGATGACRAAGTGGATGGCAATGAAACAAGAACACTGTTACAAGACAAGATGTGAACACTGTGAAGCTATTTTTGCTACTACCCGTTCTTCTATGCATTACCCATTTCAGTTCAATTGTTATGCACGTGCATGCCAAAAGGGATCACAGAATCATGATGATCCAGAAAAATCTCAATAACCCAAATCATCTTTCCCACTGCCACTACAACCCTCTCCCTTCAGGTGCCTGGTTCTTCAGTCCCATTCCTCCCAAGGACATCCCTAAGGAATTCCTTCTCCTCTTGCTTCCCTACCAATGCATGCATTTCTGTTAGCATCATCCAGGGCAGTGTCACAAGAAGCTTARCTACCTATATATTTAAATGACTGCATGTGCCTTATCAGCTCCATGAGCCACTGAAAATTAACCAGTTGTCCAGCACATTGTTCCAGAGCTGATGAACAAAAAAAAAAAAAGGGGGGGGGGCCTGCTTTTTGATATTTTAAGAATCTTAGTAGACCAGAGGAAACATTCAAAATAATTTAAAACATTTAAAATGTTGATAAAAACAGTAAAAACAGAGGAGCATTGGGCATGCACTCCATGAATCTACCATCACCCCAATGATTCTGGCTTCATTTAAACTATTTGAGTCACAACATATAAAAAGTCAAGGTCATAAGGCTCAATACATTGGACAAAAGTCATAAGGCTCAATACACTGAGCAAAACCCCCTGCCCTTCACCCAATACTTTATTTCCCACATGCAACAGCCTTTGCACCAAGCCTAAACAAKAATCATTACTATTTCTTGGAGGCACTTAAGAATTTCAATATCAGAARAGAGTTACGGCAGATTTCATAGAGCATATGTATGCACACTTCATATTATATTACCATTAGCCTTTCTATAATTTGACATAAAACCCAAACCCACTGTACTCTCTGCAAAGGTCAACCACCATACAGTGCTAAACACAGCCATATCAAGCACCACAAAACCAGCTTCCCCCCCAGCCTTGACTTAGTTGTAAGTTTTCGTACTTCGAATGTATCTGCTGCTGACCTTGAAATCAAAGGCACACAAACCAAAGAGGCCCCTTGCACATATTAAGGCACCTGAGGGAATCTCAGCCTCATCCTGGCAATTTAGCTAGGAGAAGATCACTTAAAGCAGATGTATCTGCATCCCTCTGCCCTGCCTTCTCTCATGATGTACTCCAGGCAACACATGAGAAAACTTTAGTATATCAATG
>NW_020455680.1:127782-132550 GCF_003342845.1 Nothoprocta perdicaria
AACTAGTGCTGACCCCATAATTCTATTTAAAAAAWAAAATGCAAAAAATAGTATTCAAATATTACTGTCAAGCCACGACCTAACTGGTAGAAAAGCCAAATTTACATTAAGTTTTCCATTCCACAACTTAAGTCTCCTCCTTTCATTCCTGTCAGTAAGCTCTGAACCACTGAAAAGGGTCAGCAATTGTGTCAGCAATGACACAAAAGCAGTTTCACTCCCCAAGTACACATKAAGAGTGTTCAGTTAAACCTGGTTAACATAATTTGAGGTGTTTAAAGGCACACATTGCTAGCACAGACCCACAGAAGAGCTGTTCAGGACATCTCAGCGAGTCCTCCATGGCACCTTGAACAGTCTTTCCTACCTCAGTTTTACCAGGCACTCAATTGCTCCCGTTCTCCCCATTTTACCAGTACCCAAGCATCAGGCATTCAACAAATTGCACACATGTATTTTAGACTATGTTTTAGCAATTTGGTAGCTGCCTGTGATACAAGATTATCTACTTCACACTGAGCTGAAAACCACAGAAGTGGCCTAGAAACAGCAGCATTCGGCACCCTCAGTGTTTTACTGGTTTTATCTACCTTTAGCGGCATTTKTTCATGAATAGCAGTTTTATTGGGCAACACCTATATTGCTCAATAAAGCAGAGCAAAGATACTTCATTACTCAAACAGCGTTTTACAGCCTCCTTGGCCCACATATCTGAGAGGTCTGTTTTTTTTAATAATAGACAATAAAGCTGACCCATTAAAAACAAGGATGAGGAACAGCATCTCCAAGACTAAAACAAGTTTTAGCCTGCTTGAAAAATAGCTGGGGGCATAAGCGTCTATTGGGCTGTTTAGACCACCTAAAACAAATCCCACCCCTATCCAAGGCTGTTCTGCCTTCTGCAGCAAAACACTATTAAATGTCTTACACTTACTGCACACTAATGTCTTACACTTACTGCACACTTACTACTAGGAAATGATACCTGTTTCCAAAACTGCATAAATTTGGGGCTTACTGCAACCATCAGCACCAGTCAGAAAACCCTGGTGCTTTAGTGCTGGAGTACCAAGAGGAGCAGCAGCTAAAACCAAGAAGAAAACAGAATGAGGCACACACATTTGGTAAGATCCCTCTGGAAAGCTTAAGGTTGCTTTCAATTTGCATTTTTCCAGTGATGTAAGAAACACCTTGCCTTTCCAACTATTTTTGTTGCTGTTTTGTAATTACACCTAATAAAAAGCTGTAACGGCTTTAATCRAGATACTTTATCAACAATGTCAGAATTGGACCAATCTATTTTAATCGGTTATCTATGACACACTTTTACAATTTTTAAAAGGTTTCCCCCAAGGATTATATCCCTTAATACTTCTGCTATAAGCAGCCTGTAACCCCTTCGCACACTTATTAAGCTCCCAAACAGAACAACAAAGCCTGAGTGTTTTACCAAAAATCACGTTTTGCAGGTGTGCTTTCTGCCTTGCCCAAACAGCCTAAACAGAACAGCAAGCACTTGTTAATGAGGAAAACCTGCAATTAGCTGTTTTCCAGCGCTGGCAAGCACAGGGATGAGGCACATTACATGTCATGGGTCCCTGCACCAGCATGTGCTGGGCCATGGCAGTCTGCTCAGCACCAGGAGCTGCAAAACATCTTGCTTTGACCCCAAGCTAAAAAGCCACAAATTCCAACTCTGCTCTACCAGCCTTTCCAGAAATAATCGTTAGGAGTAAATTGAATTAACTGGATTTGCACAGGTAACAGGCCAAAAAARACATGCAGTTTCTTACTTCAGAGCTGGACCAACCCAACTGAGAAACCCAAAGCACCATCAGCTAATCCCAATAGACAAGATTTTTTTTTTCCCCTTAATTTGGGTGCTGTCAGGACAGGAAAAGGCCATGTGCACAAAGGCAATGCCCTCTCTAAATGCTCTCTAACAGCTGATAACAAAAACATCTGATCACAAAAGCATCAGGACAAAAGCCAGGTTTAAAATAAGACTGAAATGTATATGCATCACAAGGCAAGTCTATCCGTTGGCTAGCTAGCTCTTAGTTTTATTGCTGCGAAATACATCTGTAGCAACAAATACAATCAAAGGTCATTATGCTCCAGGACAGCAAGGTTTTACCCATAAAAGCACCATTTCAACACCGCTGTTCCAGGAAAGAGCTTGCACTTAGATCCTTGTGATTTTTCTTTTTGAACATGCTCAGTCCATCTCTACATCAGTATTATCTCATCTTAAGAGAGATGCACAGAAGAGCTAAAGTATTTCTTGGACTTTTTGACCAAAAAAAAAAAAAAAAGAAAAAAGTTATCCATTTCCTAATCAATCCCCCAATACAGCCGATCAATCCAGCTAGCTTAGATTTACAAGGATGCTACAGGAAGAAATTGATTCAGGGGTAGCTTTGGTGCAGTTGTTTAAACAATACCAGTTAGAAGTCTGGGATATAATTTGAAAGACTTCTATCAGGCTTCCCTCTTCTCTACTAAAAAAACCGTTTGCAGCTGTTTGGAATACGCTAAACCTGCTACATCTGGTTCTCCTCCTCCCAGTCTCTGTCTTACATAAATGTTGCAGTTCAGGGGTTTTTTTTTAATTTTTATTTTTTTTTTACTGCCCCTCTTTTCCAGAGAGAATAAAGAAAACACTCCTATGATAAGATAACCCACACCTCTCACTGGTCTTACTGGGAAAAAAATAACCTTTAAAGCACATTCACGTAGAGGAATTTCCAGGAAAACCTTGATTGCAAAATTAAATTTCATATTAGTATAGAGAAGCCACACTGAACTCATACAGAGAAATACTATGGTAGCATGACAAAGTCAAAAACATGCAAAGATTTAGGTATATGCAAACATATTCAAGGGATATATCAGTTGCAAAGACTAAGGCAATTAAGAACTCCACCATGCAGAAAGATAAATAAATAATCATTACTAGAATAAAAGTATAAAAATACAAAAAACTAAGCTCTACATGATGGAAAATGCAAGGTCAAGTGCAATCATAAGAGATTTAAAAGGAGAAAAAAGGTGTAATTCATCAAATTTTAATAACATAAAAATCCTTGCCAGCTTCAAGGTCATTTGTAAGTATCTACTGCTGCAAATGCTTTCATATGACAGACACAGCATTCTCTTTGAACAGAATAAAGAATTAACATTTTTTGGATTTGCAGAACTATGTACGGACAATAGTTTAAATTATTAAATCTTAAATATTCCACTGTTAAATAATCAACCCTAATACAACACTTCCAAAATACCACAGAAAGAGAAAAATTAAATGCCACATCCAGCCTTTCCGTAAGATGCAGAATCTCTGAAAAATTACAGAGAAAAAGAAAACACAAAATTGGATTGCGTCGGATTTATTTAAATGACATTTGTCATGAAGAAAGGAGGCAAGTGGCATTGATTATTAGGACTTAAAAAAATAATAGGAGTGTCTTGCCTTTTAAGAAACAATACGTGCAAGAATGTGTATATACATACATTTAACAATACGTATGTATATGCACATGTATATATATACACACACAAATACTTATATATATACACACACAAAAATACTTATTAGAAATTACAAGCTTATCAAACACATGATTTATTCAACGTTCCAGACACAAAAGTTGGTCAATTATAATTGCCAAATTAATATAAATGAATATTTGCCTCAAAAGCTCCATAAACGTAGCAATATATTCAGTCTTAAGGACTTCAATTAAATAGCTTTCTTCTAAATTTACACTATTTCCACTGTTTGAACAGCCTATAACTACGTTTAAACATCCACAGAGAAATCTAAAGCTGCGCAAGATGGAAATTCTAAAGCAAGAACTGCTGACACTGAACTGTTTTCAGCGCTCCAGGTAGCTATTTTGGCCATCATTGTTGGTGTAACGGGACAAATTGCAACAAAAAGAATGAGACGGGTTTGGGGGGAGGGAGAGTAACAAACTGAAAATAAGGCCACAGGGCACACTGCCTACAAAAAGGCCAAGAAAAAATAAGGCCAAAAAGAGGGTTTAAAAAAAAAAAAATAGTAAAGCAATGAAACATAGAGCATGTGTGCAGCAGGAACCTCGTTTTGCTCTGCGCACGGGGCTGCGCTCGCTGCGTGCTCCCCTCTGCAGCAGCGCTCGGCGGCTGTGACCTGACCCCCGAGGGCCATGCCAGGTGTGCAAAAACCTGCGGCTGCCCTCCAAAACCCCACACTACCTTTAAAATAATAGGTCAACAAGTAAAAGCAAATCCCCCGGCGCCCCCAGGGCCGCGGCGGCCCCGCTCGGTGCCTTTTCTCGCCCCCTCGGTGCAAGGAGGGTGCGCGGAGGCCGGAGCTGCTGCCGTGCAGCGCGGCAGCCTCCGCAGAGCTCTGCCTGCACCCGGGAAAGCCCCTCGCGACCCGCACCTGCGCGGGCGGCGCGAGGTGGGGGACGCGCAATTGCAAAGCGCCTTCTCTTTCTGCACCACCCGCCGAGCGGTGCCCGCGTGCACCGCCCTTTGCCAGCCAACCTGCACGACCTCCCCCTCGTGCAAGGGCCGTGGGGCTCCCCCGTGGGCGCGCACGGGGCGGCGGCAGCTCCCGCAGCCCGGCCGGGCAGGCGGCGGCCAAGGGCGGGCGCTCGACGGCGGCGGAGCCGCAGCCGGAGCGAGGACGGGTCCGAAGGGACGGGGGCGGTGGGGCTCGCTGGGGTGGGCGGGGGTGGGTCACGAGGCTGCAAGGGGAGCTTGGGAGGGAAACGGAGGG
>NW_020455680.1:133340-134391 GCF_003342845.1 Nothoprocta perdicaria
CCCCCCCCACGCCGCGAGTGACGCCCCCGGCGGCCACTCAAGGAGCCCGCGGGCCCCGGGCTCCCTCCCACCCCCTGCCGGGGCTGCCGTCGCGCGGCGCCCCCCGCGCGGTCCCCGGGTGTGGGGGGGGGCAGTGTCGCGGGGGTGGGGGGGCGCCCCTTCCCCCGGCCGCCCCCGCCCTGCCCGACGCCGCGCGGCTCTCGCGTTAATTCTCCGCAGATGCGGGAGGGGGGCGCGGAGCGACGTGCTGGGCATAAATGAGGCGGCGGTGGCCGCAGACGGTGCTTCCTCTCCTGCATCTCCTCCTCGTCCTCGGGGCCGCCCAGCACAGCGGGCGCGCAGGGCGAGCGGCCGCAGACGGGGCGCCCCTCGCTCGCCTCCCTTCCCATCCCATCCCATCCCATTCCATCCCATCTGATCCCTTCCCTTCCCTTCCCGCGGTGCTTTTGCCCCGGTGCAAACTTGTCCCGTCGGGCGGGCGCCCCGGCACGGAGAGGGGTTCGCGCCCCGCTCCGCCCCGCGCTAGGACCATGGACAGAGCCCGGGGCGCTGCCGCCCGCGCGCGGAACAAAGGGCGGCCCCGGCGCAAAGTCCGCGCAGGGCGCGGGCCGCGAGGGCGGGCGCGCGGGCACCGCCACCGGCTGGTCCCGCTACGGGAAGGCACGGGAAGCTGCCAGGCTAATGCAATTAGGCTCCGCTCTAATCCCATCCCGTGTAATCTCGGCACGCGGGTTTATCTGCTCAAAGCGATACCCCTTGGCGCGGATGCTGCGCGGGCGCGCTCGGGGCGCGGGCGGCGTTGGGACGTTCGCAGCGCAGGTAGCGCCCGGCGGGCGGCCTTGCACGCACCGCGCGTCTTGCAAACCACATGGTCGTCCTGCTCCCACTGCTGTGCAGCGAGAAACGCGTGCCGCGAGTCCCGCAGTCACGCCGCAACACAGCGCGCTGCGTTACACGGTGCAACACGCGCGATTTGCACGATACAGAACAAGCATGCACAATAAATGCAACTCTGTATTGCATGCATCTTCTTTTTTTTTTTTTTTTTTTT
>NW_020455680.1:135571-154332 GCF_003342845.1 Nothoprocta perdicaria
ATTTTATTTTATTTTATTTTATTTTATTTTATTTTATTTTATTTTATTTTATTTTATTTTATTTTATTTTATTTTATTTTATTTTATTTTATTTTTCATCTTATTTATTTTATTTCATTTTATTTTATTCAGCATATGAGAGCGGTCGTTTGGAGGATAGGGCTCCCCATCCAGAAGAGCACATGCTGGACTGGTGAAAGCCACTATAAATTCTGCTAGGTTTGCGCACCTCGTAGTGCCCTGGCAAAACGTGTGCCAGCACTCATTTTAAAGTTATAGACATGCGTGAAGATTGTTCTTGCAATTTGCCCTCTCCTAAGTGGACATATAAACGAAAAGCAGTTCTTCTAACTAAACTTATTAGCTCAGAGAAAGAGGGTGAATGGAGGGAATGGAAAAAAAAAAAAAAAAAAAGCTTTTTTTCTCAGAAAAGAAAAGATAGTGTTGCAAGGGGGAAACAATTCTGCACAGTGTACACAGACATGCAGACATGTCATTTATTTTTTACAATCCTTGTCCTTCATTGCACTTCATCTTAATTTCTTTGGGTAATCTGAAATGCTTCCTGGAGACAGTTTTCTTCCACTTGACACAAATTACAACGGGCACAGAATGTATTTCCAGTATCAAAACATGCTCTTTAGAAAGGAATCATGCAAATGCTTATTTACTTTTTTTTTTTTTTTGTGCTCTTGTGGTTTTTTGTTTGTTTGTTTTGTTTTGTTTTGTTTTGTTTTGTTTTGTTTTGTTTTGTTTTTCATATAACAAGTTGCGAAAGGGAAGAGGTATTTGATTTCCAAGCTCAAAGCTAGGCATAAGTTTATGTTCCTTGAGAGCGTCCTTGAGTGTTTATTAATGAGTAATACACGAAAGAGAAAACATGCTTGCTAATCTATATCCTATCACTGTAGCAATAACAACGTAGCACACAGGGCCTGATTTTACATCTCACACAACTAATTGCATTCCAGACGTATCTGACACTTTTCTAGGGCGTGCAGTCTCGTGCAGTCTTTATCTGATCAGTAACTGTCTATCATCAGCTTTTTGAGTCAGACATACTCGGAAAGAGGGAAGGAATGACTCCTTGGTATCGTGAAGTAGCAATTCCAAGAGCTGAATGAAGAATTGATCAGGGAGGGGGGTCTTTTTTTCCTGTTTTTCCACTTTTATTAGTGATTGCCTACTGAAGGTGTTCCTTCAACAGTCTTGTGTTAAGTAATGTGTATTTATATAGACATAGTTTATATAGAAACACATGTGTAAATAATGCTTTCAGTAATGTCAGCATATGAGAATATCTTTTGAGGTCACACTATCACAACTGATATCTGTCAATGACTCTTGCCTCACTGTGGCACCTCTGATGCAGCAAAACTGCTTTTAAAGGCCTGCTGAACAATACCACAATTAAAATTAACTTTGTCATGTTCTTTGTCAATGCACATACTGCAATGTTTTGATATGTCTGTTGAATAAAATACAATTGTTTGTGCCGGGCCAAGTTCTTAAATGAAGATTAGACCAGAGACCAAGTCACATGTATTTGTTAAAATTGTGTGTGTTCTGCCTTAGTATTACCAGGCATTCTGGTCTCTAGGTGTTCTGCCTAGTATTACTAGTATTACCAATACTACTAGATATTACTAGCATTATTGGTAATTACTAGTGATTACTTCTATCCTCCAGTCCATTTTTTTTTTTTTGCTGAGAGTATTTGAGAAAAAAAAAAAAGTTCCATAGTAGGAAAATAAATAAATAATATAAACAAAGAGGATTCCTAAAATTCCAGAATAATTTAAATCATTGCCAAAACAAGCCAGATGTGTGAATAAACTATAGAACCTCTTGTGTGGAAGAGACCCTGTGCTCGTTTGGCTGTGCTGAACAGCGCTARGAGTACGGGGGGCAGCAGTGAAAGTGCCGCAAAATACCTGCAAAGCAGCACTTTGATAACTCGAAAAAAAGTGGGGAGTAGAGGGAGAAAGAGAGAAGGAAAGAGAAGGAGAAGGTGAGGGAAAGAGAAGAAGAAGGAAAGAGGAGGAGAGGGAAAGAGAAAAAGAGGGAAAGGGAAAAAGAGGGAAAGGGAAAAAGAGGGAGGGAGAAGAAGAGGGAAAGAGAAGAAGAGGGAAAGAGAAGAGGGAAAGGGAAAAAGAGGGAAAGGGAAGAAGAGGGAAAGAGAAGAAGAGGGAAAGAGAGGAAGAGGGAAAAAGAAAAAGGGAAAGAGAAGAAGAGGGAAAGAGAAAAATGTGGTTTCGGCCGCCCCGCGGCGCTGCCAACTCCAGCACCGCGGACAGCGGCCKCCCCCCTTGTGGCCCCCGCGCTCCGACCGCTTCCCGCTGCTCCGAAGGGGAATTCCCTCCCTCCTCCTTGCTCCTSCGCCAGGAAAATAGAAAGACAAATGACAGGAACCACGGGGCATGTGGTGTCTCTTTGAGTTTAGTCTCCTCCACTTTAGCAAAAGGTTCCTGGTTAGTGAGGGTCGTGTGTAAAAGCACATTCCTGCAAAGGGCGGCAGTTACTGCACCCATAGCACCTATATGGGTTATTTTTATCAGTATTTTTTTTTTTATCTAGTACTTCAATAAATGATAACAGGTGTGAAGGGTTCAGAGCATGTCTTTGGACAGAAATTTCTTGGTAAAAAAAACAGTACGGTTTTGTGGTTGTCACACTATCTACGACGGTACAAGCACTGCAGCCAATGCTTGGTTGCTATTCCAATTGCTAACCAATGCTATTCCCTTCCCTATTACATAGCAACATCTGAGTGTTAATAAAATCTGTGGTAAGTGGTRTAGGGGAGGGGATTTTTTTGCTGCTGTTTTATTAAGAGTATATTTAAAAACTCARTTCCACAAAGGTAACAGGTTTCTACAGTCAACTGTGAAACTTTAATCCAGAAAAAAAAAAATAATACTGGAACGAAACTGCCTGATCATTCAAATCATTGCATTTTTGCTTGTTTCCTACTCTGGTGACCTGGAAAGAGTCAGATTTCTGCCGCACCGCAGTTTCATCAACTCCTTTCATTGAAGATTTATATTTCTAATATATGTAATACACATTTAATTATAAAATAATATGACTGTGTCAGCCAACAGCCAATTGCTTCCATTGACCTCTTTCGTGCTCAGATCAAAGGCTTGCACTATAGAAAAAGTGACAGCACCAGGGCATGGTAACAAAGCTACTGTTTGTACTAAAAGAAGACTAAGGCCTAGAGAGACAGGGCAGCAAGAGAAACAGCAAGAGAAACAGCTGTCTTATCAGCACACTGCAGAGATGGAGATGGCTCAAGAGGTCCTCAACAGATAATCACTTGAATAGGTTTGGAAAGCGCCAAACTTCACGCTTGATAACACCAGTTCAGAGCAGAAAGGGGCAGAGATCCAGCTCCATTCTGTGTTATCTGCACTGTAAATTAAGAAATTGAAATTCAGGTGGCACAGCCAGCATGTTGCTGATAGTCCACTGAAGTAAACTGTCCTTAGCATGCTTTCAACGAAGAGAAATATTTTCTCTTACTGGGTGCTGCTTTAATGAAACAAAACAAAGCAAAACAAAACAAAACAAAACAAAACAAACAAACAAACAAACAAACAAAAAAGAAAACCTAGTAGTTGTCCCAAAAGTACCTCAGCTGTGGTGGGGTTTTCCCTTCTGTTTGTCATCTGTTCTCATATGTTGTGACACACCTTGGAGTCACCGAACAAGCTGTCCACTTGTCTATCAAGTTCTTTATAAAATATAAGGATATAAAAACAAAACCACAGAAAAGCACTTTGAAACTGCAGTAGTTTATTGTCAGTTCCCTATTTCCTCTGCAGAAGAAGAAACTGCACTGTGATTTTTAATAAACAGTCATCAAGCCCACATCAAAACACATAAACTCTATTCTGTAAGAAAGAATAAAAGCATGTGTTGTGAGCACAGATAAACAAAAACTAATTGGTGATGTGAATGGGATATATAATAAGCTTTAGAACTATTTGCTTGACAAAAAATAGAAAAGAACCATAGAACATGCTAAGTCTGTTAGACTGTTTCTAACTGTGCATTTTGTTTGACTAATGGTATCAAATTGGATTGCTGCAGCTTCACCCTGTTTGAGCAGGTGCACCTACTTTAGAGGGTGTTCGGCTTTGATTTGTCTTTTTTNAAGAAAGCTTTATGGAAAATTCAATTAGAAGTGATGTAGACAGAGTGTATAACCCAAGGTCACATGATGTTATTTTCTAAAGATGGGATTGTTACATGCACTTAACTCATTATAATAATTCCATAAGAACCAGAGTAACTGTGAAAGTTTATAAGCCATTATGCTATCTAGTTTCTGTCCATTAAACCTAACTTCCAATCTTCTTTAGGTAATAATTAAAGACAGGGCATGTTTTAGTTCTTAGGATGAATTGTTTGGCTATGTATCCAAAGAGGAACTTAACCGAAGCATAGGTTCTTATCCCTCAGCCTTTGACCCGTTCCTGACCACTTCCAGATAATCGTGATAATACAGTCACATGAATTTGGTCTTAGTCTGTTGCTCAGAAGTATTCACGAGTGTGACCTACCACGGAAGAAGTGGAAGAAATCCCGAGACGACTCATTTCTTCCATGCTTGCAGCAAATAAGTTTTTTAGAGTCAAAAGAAAAAGGCAAAATGAGGTGAGAGAGAGGAATTTTTGGTGTTTGCACTTTGCTGGAAACACTTCTCTGCTGTTCCTAAAATTAGAAGGTCACCTAAACCTGCAGTAGAGAGAAAACTGAAGTGACTTAGAGATGGAAAATAATGATGGAGGAGGTCAAACTAGTTCAATGATTTTAGTGGAACTCTCCATGGTTTTAACACTTGCAGATTACTGACATGTGTCTTTTCCAGACATTTGCTCTTTAAGATGTATTTCAGAAATTCACAAGTAGATACGTAGTTTAATCAAAATGACAGATCAGAGAGAAAAGTAAACTGCAAGAATACCTTCTTGCACCTCATAATTTTGTGGGGAGTGCATAATGAAAGTCTAAAGTGATCTTCTTGATAGTGAAACATGGTGGAGAGATGAGGAGAAATAACTTTGCTTCAAAGAGATAATCAGAACAATAAGTGTAATCAAAATTTTTGATGTTGTTATTCAAAAATTAGAACTCCTTTTAAGTTCTCCTGTGATTCATCCCAAATCCTGCCAATTCAGTTACCTTTTCCCCATAACAAAGGGGAAAAGTTTGTTCCCCAGGGAAGAGTTGCAGGTTATTAAACTTACTGCCATTAGTATATCCTCCTAAGGTGTTAGATTTATAGAAATATTCATGTAAAAGATTTTTTTTTCGAAAGTGTGCCTCATTTGCATGAAGACAAAAACAAATATTACAGTAAGATAGCATTTTCAGTCTGATATTACTATTTCTGCCCATAGCATAGTGGAATAAAGTAGCAGCTATTGCTACCACTGTCTTACTGAAAAAGTTCGCATGATTTCTAGAGTGTTTGCACAATATGTACAAAAGAAATTTCATTTTGGAATGTATCATTGAGATTATGATTGGAAAAAACATTCATGGATATGTTCCTTATCTGGAATTGGTGAGCTCCAATCATAATCAGATAATCAGATTACATGCATACTACTTGGATTTGGGATTTCTATTTGACCTTATAGAGCGAATCTTTAAATACTTTCCACGTTATCTTAGGTTTCCAGATGAACCTTTTTACAGGTAATATGATTATASTAATCCATCTGTTTATCTTAATAGATGGTCAAGGTACACTTCATATTCTGTTCTAATGTGTATGTATAAGAGTTTGGAAGATTCAGGGAAACAGTTCATCTTTCTCTTTTAAGCAGAGTGTGTTTTTCTTTGTCACACACAGTATAATGGCTGATGGGCAGGGAGCAAGTCACTAGTTATACACTGCTAGGAGGATTTTTTTTTTAGCATTATGTAAAGGCTCCTTTTTATCATGCACCCCTTCATACTTATCATACAATGTCTACTAGTTCCTTACACTTCCTTATGTATATGTGTTACATAYAATTAAGATTATAAAGAAATTGTTCAATGTTATAAAGCAGTAGAATTAGGCTTTGCAGATTATTCCCTGAAATCATTAGTCAAAAARATCAAATCTCACTTACAAAAAGCTCTATTTACTGATCATTGTGATTTTACTCATGATCACCGGGTTGAAAATTATCTAAATGACTGTTTTCATTCTGCTTTTTAATGGTAAAACTATTCACCTGTAACTTAATTGTCTTTCATAGGGGCTACRACACCTATTTTTACTCTCTTTAAAAGCTGGAGGTTTTGTTTCCTATGCTTCTAAAATTCAATTTCTTTCATCAGAATTATCTTGCACAGCTCTATGCCACTCTGATTCTGCTTGAGATGAATCATCAGCAAACTCCAGACATTAAATGATCTTCTAGTTGCAAATATTTAAGGGTAGTTTAAACTAATAGAAACATTCTGTATCGTAATATGCTTTACTGGAATAATGTGATCAAATTACAGCCAATGATTCTGATGATATCATGGATAATTCCTGACTGCTGAAAATTCTGTTAAATTTATCTGGTCCTTAGGCAATATATATACACCTCAAAATGATTACACTAGTGCTCTATCATTTCATTTTATTTAAAAAAAAAAAAGAGAGATTCAGGTAAAGGTAGATGTCATTCTTATTTCAATATTCAGAAGTAGACTACGTATTATTTTGAAAGGATTCCACAAAACTGTAGCAATAAAAAACAGTATAAGGAATAAGGTATTAGCCAAACACTTTTAAAAGCTTTTCTTGCCATGAAGCCTTGTGTTCTCATGTCGTAAGAAAGGAAGCATAGTCACAATATTCAGTGATAGTTCACTGACAAAATGRAAGTTCTTGTCCAATGAGGTCTTACAGGGATGTCTTTTAAGGTCAGGTCAATATTTCCAATCATGATTTGTGAGATGCAACATGATTATGAAAACTGAGGAAAGCAGTAGGCAGAAGAAATAAGCAAACAGGCCATAAACACTTGGTGTGTAAGTTCTGATTGTAAAATGATGCTTTGGAAATGCAAGTTTTAATATCTGCAAGGTAAAGATGGATAAAGATAAATGGCAGATTTTTTTTTTTTAAGAAGGAAAAATCATAATCTCATATGCAAATAAAAAAAAGGAGAAAAACAGTAGCACTGTTGAAGAGCTCACCACAACTTAGCAGGGTTATTGAACTGTGATTTTGAAAAAAAGGGATATTTCACTCTGTGAAATGGTTGAGTCATGTGTCAATGAGATTATGATTGGAAAAGACATTCATGGATATGATCCTTATTTGATATGGATAAGCTCAAAACATAATGCTTAATTTCCATTTATCCATGTTTTAAAGAGATTGGAGAGAGCACAGAAAGGGTTGAGAAAAGATTTTGTTTAGTATGATTTGTGAAGATATTTTAAGGTAGATTTTGTTTAGAAATGAGAACACTGCAAATGGTATAGAAAAATGCTTCTAGAATCACTGGCAGATTACAGTCATATAGTTTTCATGGGCACTAGAGGGAAAGAAATAAAGAAATAGAAAAAAAYCTTATTTTGCAAAACAGAAATCCATGTTAACCGGTAGGGAATGCTCTTTCGGAGTATTTAAGCACAGGGACACATTGTTTAAGCAAGTTATTGCAATTGAAAAGAATTGAGATATACGTTTTATTTTTCCTCAGATAATTAGAATGGAATCCTTGATCTTTGAAATATCATTATGGWTTTACCTTTCTTAATGATATCATTCCCTGCCACTGATATGAGTAAAATTTAACTTAATGCTTTTCATTTCTTTTTTATAATCAAATATGCTTGTTTCTGAAAGAAATCAAGAAATAGATCTAATAGACTATGAGAAACTATAAAGTACTAAACAAGTTGTCTACACATTTTTCCATCTTTTGCTAGCAAATGTATTTAAACCCAGCAAGTATTATTCTTTTGAATGAAGTTACATGTAATGTCGCATTATTCCCAGACAAATGAAAAGACTGATTCCTTTTTGGTTTCCTATACCTCTATCTTCAAGGTAACTTTTGGAATTGGAGTTATTGGAGTTGAGCTTTTTGCTTTTTTTTTTTTTTTTTTTATTTTTGTCCAGCCTTAAACTAGACATGGATATAGTATTCCAGAATTAATCTGTCAATCTTCACTCTGAAAAAATCATGCTACCTTTAGTAATTAATATTTGGACATTTAAACATTGAGGCACAATTCTACTAAATAAAATCAGGTCTAAATTTTAAAGTACTGTATTAATAACATAAATGCAKATATTTCCCAAATTTGTTGCAATGAAAAACAAAAATTGTACATTTTAKAATTCTCAGCTATGATGATCAGTGCTATGAATTCACCTGTAATCTGTGAAAGGAGAGGCTGTAACACCAGACCTCATTTTCACCCTCAAATGGTAAAATCCTGAAAGATAATGTGGTTAAGAGCCTAAATTCAATTGGTCCAGAACTAGATTCTAATGGCAAAAAACTTTCTTTCTGCAATACTTTTTTGACAATGCAAGAAGTGTTTCTCTTATCCAGCATTTTCCATGACCCGTGCTTTGATATGTGCTTTGCTTTACATGAGATATAAAATACTTTATATGAAATTTAGAGCWGATTTCTCCAAGAACTGCTATATTAAAAAAAAGGGGAAAGCAAAGTCRTATCATGTATCAAGATGATACAAAATATGCATCTTGTTATTACTAAAATTTGTCTTCCAACTTTAAGACCTGCGTTCTTTCCTCAAGTTATCTTTAACCCTATAGAACCTGACTTGTTTTTTTTTAAGGTGTGGTAGTGRAAGAAAAGATAGACTCGGCATTACTGGATATCTTTTAGATTCTGAAAGCACTGCCTTTGTGCTAACTGTGTTTCCAATGTTCATGACGGAATATGAAAGTGAAAAAGGGATGGAAAACAACAAAGTCGTAATTAGCAAAAATCGTGTAACAAGGATAATTTAGCCTTTCCATTCACAGTCCTTTCTCTCATTTTCCCCAAACATATCTTGAAAGTGACAAGATGTGTAGTGGGAATTTTGCTGCAGCAACACTTTAGCAGTGTTCCTGGATGCTATAGTAAGACAAAAGATAAATATTAGGTTACTCTTCAGATATTTGTTTAATACTTTACAGCTAGAGTTTCTCCTTAATCATTGTAGAAAGTCTCTATCAGCTACAGAAACTACAGAAACTCTACAGCTAGAGTTTCTCCTAATCATTGTAGAAAGTCACTGAGCATTCAAAACAAGAGTATGATAACTGAATTGTGAAGTTATATCTGTCTTCTCACTTTTTATAACCTGGGTGCATGATGTTTATATATTACCTCCAAAGGGAATCATGCTAATTCTTCCAGCTCTCTTTTTTCTTTTTTTTTTTTTTAAGCATATCAATCCCCTTGTTTCTGCAGCGTGTCCCAACAGCCTCATACTTTGTTAGATTTTTCTTTTTGTCATTGATTGGTTGTTTTGATTAGTTATACATAACTAATGTATACAAATGAGCACTGAATTAATATAACACAAATGCATTGTGCAAAGGGATGTTTGTGCACTCCACTTTTTCTGAAACATTTATTGTTGGTAATAATTGTGTTTCTCCTGTCCGRTATGGAAAACTGAGAAAGAGGGATGAGCTATTCATGATCTGTACTTTCATGGAGTCACCAGAGGTTTGATATAGTGTTCATCTTTAGCAGATCAGCCTTTAAAAGCACATCAGTTTGGAGTGCGAGGCTGTGCCATRCCCTTTGCAAAGAGAGGAAACCAAGGTGTTCAAGAATGGGAAAAGGAACTATAAAGAGAACAAATGACTAGGCTGTTTGCATACACAAATAAGAAAGGAGTTAAGAAAGTATTTTAGGCTATATGTATTTATATAAGAGAGTGGGTCTAGCATGCATGGAGCATGTGAGAGAAATCAGGGAGAGAACAGAGTCTCTGCGTATGTGAAGACATAAGATTGAAATTTTCATGTATCAGAACTGTTTCTTTTTTCACTACAAATTCATTTTTTAGGCTAATAAAAGAGGGAGARGGTGAGAAAGAAGACATTTCTAGACACAGTCCTTCCATTTCCATACAATCTGAGAATTACTGATCAAGCTCAGCTTTCTGGAGAGAGCTTCTAACCTCTTAGTCCATGATGCTATCATTTTGCAGCCTTAGCTTTATGATGATACTAAGGAGAAGACACATGATATCATTTAAAATGACAAGGCTGGTGCTGGTTTCTATCTAATTGCTGACTCACCAGACTTCKCTCCCATCTCTGCATCCTCACCCAACTCTACATCATAAACTGATAATTAAGTTACATCCAAGCATTGTTATGAGTTGTCAAAATGCTTTGAATAGAAAGAAAAGGCATAACTCCAGCATTTTATGTTTTTCTATTTTTCCTTAACACCAAGACACAAACCAAGAAAATTTTTCAGGATAACAATGAGTGGATGCTTTGCTTGCGAGTTTTGCTAGTGTTTTTGTGGAAAATGGCTTTTATATTTTCTATTTGGGTAAGATTTGGGAGTAGAGGCATATATCCGTGAAAAATTCAGAATATACTTTTTTATGGTAATATTACTGAGATCAGTGAACTTACATTCATAGCCTATAAGTGGAAGGGAAGAGAAGAGGGAAAGGAAATAAAACTTTGAAATAGAACTCATTTCAGGACTTAGGCATTATTTCTTGGTGTTATCTGAGACTGAAGGAACCATAAAAATTAAATTTTCTAAGCCATTTTCTGCAGAGTGAAGTTGAATTAGGAATATGTTCAAGTAGCCAGAACTGGAGAACATCCTGTTGCATCTGTCTTCAGACTAATTGATTGCTGGGAAGCACTGATGAGCTTGGCTGCTTAATGACAGATATAGCTAAACTTCTTGTTTTCCTGGGGAAAAAAGGTAAGGATATCAGTATTTGAGAAGGGTTTTTAAATTCCAGCTTGCATTGAAAGTGCTAAGCATTTAATTATAGTGCAAATATTGCATAGTGCAAATGCCATTTCCATTTGCATTAGAAAGAGAAGTGGTGAGGTTTCCCTGAAGAAAGTCTAAATGTCTCCCTTTCAGAGAGAAACCATGTATATCGTTTTGATATATGGTTATTGCAATCCTTTTTGCCAAGAAGCTCCCTCTGAGCAGTTCAGGGTCCTGCCAACCAGTGCTTTAGGAAGCCCAATGAAAAGGCTGTTTCAGTCCCCATATTCTTGAATTCTCGATACTTTGGGATTTTTTGACACTTACGGAAGTAATGGTTTTCTGATAGCTGGTCAAATTTAACCTCTATTCTTATATATGTATTTAAATTTAAGAAATGAAAATTCACATTCATCCTTTTGTGAACTCGTATTTTTTACCTGGTCATCTCCTTGACATAATCATATTATACAGGGAACTAAAGCTGTGAAAGATGCCTACTTTATGCGATAAAATGAGAGTTTTTCAGACAGCCCTTTCAGTCTGATTTTGAAACAGAAATTGTTAATGACTCTTTGTTTTCTTTGTTTTTTTTTTTTTTTTTTCATATCTCCTTGAGTAGAGAGTTGAGATTTAAGCAAAAAAAAAGCTGCTAACCAGCGTAAAGAGAGAGCAGAGGAAAAATGTCAACATATATGGTCTAACTACCATCACTAAACTGCAGGAGCCTCACCTTAAGGAAAAAATGGAAGTTGAGCTATTTCCATTTGTAAGATAAACAGAACATTAGACAATACTTGCGAGGTTTTAGATGCCGAGGTATTTTAACCAATGATGATGTGAATGGAAGGAATGGCTATACATTCAGTTCAGGTATGTAGGGAGARCCATCTATACTCTTTTTACTGATATTCATAGAGTGTCAAATATTGTAGCATCTTGAGAAGGAGAAAAAAAAATCCCCCCCTTGAAACCTCCTGTTATCTCTATAAAGTGATGTTTAAATAACTGAACTGCCTTCAAGGAACTGTAGCTGCCATTTTCCTGCTTCTTCGTTGAGTTAAAATGGAGATAATTATSAAGTGGATGAGCAGGTTTAATCAAAGACAGTTTCTTCTGGTATATTCCTGAAGCAGCAATCATCATCTGTTTGGCTTTTGAACAGCAACAATTATAATCACTTAAAACCCCAACGGGAACAAAAATAGAACTTAGATTACCATATAAATATACAGCTGGTTTGGGCAAGCCTAAAAAAAATCTGGGAAAATCATTTTAATTTGAATGCTATTCAAAATCACAAGCAAAATGAGTTTAGGAGTATTTTATATGCTTCTTCTTTTTCTTTTCCTTTTTTAATTTTTTTTTCCTTCTCTTTAAAGTAGTATATATTTTGTCCTAAAACTTGGACATGAAAAACTGGTACCAAGAAAGAGAGTCAATAAAAATAATCAAGAAATGCATTTTAAAAGTAATAGACAAATGTAGGTATTGCAATACCTCCTTTAGCAAGTATTAACCTCTCAAAGATTGGCTATAAACGTATTTCAAATTCTTATTTTGTACTCTGCATTTGAAAAATAAAATGTTGCTGAGACAGAGAGTTGAGTTACACATTCCTTAAGAACCAGAAATTTCTTAAAATTCATAGTAGCTGTTAAAATAAGGTGTAAACAATGATTGCCTAGCTGTGTAAGCACTAAGGAAGATGAAGCTATTTTGGACAGTGACTTTTGTAGTTAAAAAAATTCATCAACAAATGAGGAAAATTACTTTCCTTGTGCTTCAATGTCCACATTTGGGACTATAATAATTTGAGCTTCTGCAGGGAAGTCTCCGTTTCACTAAGCTGAGAACTCAGAAATGGAATGGATTTTTTWAAAAAGATTCACTACTGTAGATGTTTTATTTTTAGTAATTTTGGCTTGAAATACTGAATCTACTTATCTCAGTGAAAGTTGAGTAAGAGTATACCGTTGCGTTAATGAGATTCCAGAAAGTAACTTCTTTGCAAAAACRAAAAGAAAACAAACAAAAACCTGCGATTCTCTAGCATAAAACATCTAACTTGCCTTTAGTTATAAGATAACATGTATATAGAAACTTTGATGTGAAAAAAAACAGGGCTGGAAAGTTCAACTGTTATCTGTGAGAACTCTGAAATAAGAATTAAACATGGCAGAACTGAACTTCTACTTTCTTTTGCTTAATAAAAGTAAAAGGTCAGTGCAAATCTTGAATAAATTTGCTTTTCTGGATTTTTCAGCCCTATGATGAACATTGGCCTGTCTCTCTACCCTGCCACTGAAATTTTTCRCTTCTTGCGTTATCATTATCTTGGTGTCAACTCTGAAACAGAATTTGTATTTCTAATATACAAACAAGGAAAACTTGTTCCTTTTAAAAAGGTAAAACAAACAAACAAACAAAAACAGCAAAAAACACTTACATAGCCTTTATTTTGCTTTCAAGTGAAAAAAAAAAAAAAAAAAAAAAGACCCAGAAGGTCGATTTTTTCCATGGGATATAAAAACATGGAATCAAATAGGATATAAAAACATGCACTATGGGATATAAAAACATGGAATCAAACAGGATATAAAAACATGCACTATGGGATATAAAAACATGGAATCAAATGACCACTCATTTTAAGATAAAATATATCTGAAAGTAGATTAGAGAAGCAGTTTTACTCTTCTTCCCCTCATCATTCCACTCCACCAAAAAAAATCTTGTGTTCAGTACATACACTGAAATATTCCATATCATCYATATTAGTATCCCAGACTCCTTTAATGAGCAATTTATAACCAGAAGAAAAAACGAACACAATAGGCATTAGGAACTGCATATAGCTCAGTAAGGCTACATGAACATGAAAGTAGAAATCATGCCTAGAGAGAATACTTATTCAGGACTTACATTATTTCAGAATTTACTGACCCCAGCAGATAAGACACATTGCAGAGTAGCAGTCACAGAAGCTGGATATGCTTTATTCCCTATGAAAGCTGATGAAGGCACAAGAAATATTTTGAAATAGGGGGATTTATAGATTTCTCTCTACATGGAGGTTTTATGTGGTCATACACATTGGTGTTGTTAATGGTATTAAATATTTAGACTTTATATATAAAATAGGACAGCCCAATTTCCATCTCAAAAAACAGAAAAGAATCATGGCAAGAAATGTGCCAGCTTTTCATGTTTGTGGCCTAAGAAGACTTTCTAGATTCATTCCTGGAAGAGAACTGAGCCATAGCTCCCTGGCATAGGGATTAACATCAAAATACTACGAAAAATTGAGCAATATCTTATGCATAAACAACTTGTCTAGCATACAAACTGCTTACTGTCCACTCAATGAAATAAGAACTCGGTCTTGTGGACCCTATTTTTATATGCATAACTTTTAATAGATACCACTCAGTATCTGCTAGTGCTAGTTAGTCTGACATTTTTATCACTTCATCACCAAACAGCACTCCAAGCAAACAGCACAGCTTGTGAAGTCAGCTTTCAAGAAAACAGTCAGCTTTGATGGATGACACTCTCTGTTGCCTAAACACTTCAGTTTTAATACAAATTCCTTTTCAGAGATACATATGTACAGGTTCTGCTAGTGTCAGAAGTGTCTAAATTGTGTGAAATTTGAAGTGCTGATTTTAATATCACTAGAACATAGAGAAGAGAAAGTCTGTTTCAAGCATTCAGGTTTTATATGACCTTTTAGTACCTTGAAAGATATTTTCTAAAGTACATATTTTATGCATTTTGCACTCCCTAAGTTCTAAATAAATTTAACTCAGATGTTGAACTTTTCTGCATAACGCATATGAGGTATGTGTGGTTAAGCAAGTACATTTGCCTGTACATTCTTAGACATATGGAACAGAAGCAGTTTCTGGACACCTACAATATTGTTAGAAGCATCAAAGACATATGCTGATTCCAAAATTAGAGCATTTCTGATATTCAGCTGATTATATGGTTAGCACATATAAACCTTCACAGAATTTGGGTTAATCCTTTTCCTTGCATGAATTAGATAACATTCGAATGAAGAATGGAAAATTATATTACCTGACTTTGTTAAAGTTATTTCTTTCCATAGATAGTTTCTGAACAAATAAGTGAGATTTATCTAATTTTTTTCTGCTTATAAGACCTCAAAAGGAAAAAGACTTAAGATCACAATTCACTAGGTTTAAAATCAGCAAAGTCCTGTATGAACTTTCCAAATTACGCATAGAATACTTTTTAAAAATGTTCCTTGCACTTCATATAACATATGCATTTATCAGAATATTTGCAATTATTTTTTGCAGATGTGTATGCTGCAACCACTGTCATTTTATTTTTCTGTGCCTCATACAATTTACAAAGGGTTTTTATTTAGAACTCTGATTCACAAAGTTTCTAAGTTTTCTTTGAGTGGGGGAAGCATTTGTAAAATTAGTAGTTAAACTASTAAGTAGTTTGATATAAGATAAAACTTGGATTTATATAAGACGCCATGAAACATAACTTTCAAAAATGTCATAAATCAAGAACTTATAAAGTCATATAAATGCTTTGCAGATATAAACAACATTTGTGCTAATTCCATTTTAATATTGCTCTGTATACCACTTACGGTAATAACTCTTCAAAATGAAAGAATGAACTATTCCACTAAGGAGTTAAAAGAAAAGGTGCATGTTAGCTTGTTTCTTAAAGTTATTAATACAAAAGAAYGGATTTTGTTAGCTTTTTTAACAAGATAAACGTTTTCATTTCTACATTTCCAGCATTTGTATCTATACTTAGTATGCACTTTCAAACATTTCACTGTGGCAGTTTTACAAGGAAATAGTCTCAGTRCACTACTGGATGTTCATAGGGAAGGAGGAGAAGATCTGCACAAAAGACAGCSTAAGAAGACTGCAGACAATCGCCTTTTCCCTCACTTTAATTTTTCTAATGTTTTCTGCTGTTTGATGTATTTCTGGTACATTTTTATGGTGCCCTTCAGTTTGAATTCTGACTTTCCACTTCAAAACTGGACTTGCAAGTAGGAAAAATATAATATTTATATGGATGTCACAAATTTCCCTCAATAAAGCCCAGGTAACTTCAACAAATGCATCAAGCAAATGTCAACTTAATTCTTACTCATCTGTTGCAAGATGTTTATTTGAGTTTMCCATCTCACTCTTGTAATTTCCTAGACAGGACACTCATATCATATTCACAATCATTGCTTTAATTTWTGGTAACTCTTTCAACAGAACATTCGTCCTTATATTCTTCAGGGAAGAAATCTAAGATACAATGGGAGTAGCACACATACTTTTTCCTAGATATCGATAAATATAGAGGAAAATAATRTTTCCTCTATTATTATCTACACATATTAGTAGATTCTTATCCATTATCAAGCAATAAAATTCCATAAGTATTGTGGAAATATTTTTGGGGAGGTCAAGTCTTATATCAATAGCTTGGTTTAAGCTTGATAAATTGCATTCTAAGATTTTCTCTTTTATTTTTTCTCTCCTCTTTATAGCTCAATCATAGCAAAATATATTGCTGTATAAAAAAAAAAACCCTTTCTTTTTCTTTTGGCTCAATGACAAACTCATCTCCAAATGCTAGAAAAAACAAACTATACTAAAACTAAGTCAATTTGTCTCTTTAAAACTGCTGCAAAGACCTGGTTGGGAGGGGACTCTCAAGCTAGGTGCAGGCATTCCTTAGAAACCTTCATGACCACCTCTCCGCTGGTGTTCAGAGCCACTCATACATAGAGAAGACCCGCAGTGGCAGATGAAGGTAAGTGTAGACCAGTATTTCTTTTTCTTTTATCTTTTTTTGCTTTCTGCATCATCATGCTGTGGTTAAACTGACAGRATTTGGATAGGGAGCATGAAAGGACTACAGGTAAGTGGGAGGGTGGTTGCAGCCACTAAGAAAGATGCTTGGCTGAAAGGTGCACTGATCTGAAAYGTGATGAGAAAACAAAGCAGGTAAATCTGCTTCTCCTTACCATGAAGTTAATGGCATTTGTGGAGAATATATGCAATGGTATGTATGGAGAATATGTGAAAATTATTCATTAGTCCTCCTTTTTTTTWAATTTTTTTCTGTTTAGAGGTCTTAATTTCCTGATAAAATCAGTATCTTTCATCCTTCAATAAATAATTTTGCAGGGTTTAAAACTATTCTGAATAAAAATGGAAATAAAGATGAATCATTGAGAGAGATTCTTCAAAAAGTATAAATACTTCTAACTTTATATTTCATATGCTAGCTCTAAAAATAAAGTACTAATACATGTGGGTTGCCTTGGAGCTTTCTTGCCAACCAAAAACTGTCTACAGAAATATATGAACAGTTTACTACCTGCGGTGTGTTCAAATTAACGATTAGCTTCAAGCAATCGCAGTGTCAAACTCCTATTAAGTTAGTATATGGTTATCCTTAAGGAATGTTAAACAGCATAGACACACATTTTAAAGACTACTGGTAGCCTCAGAGTATTCTGAAAAAGAGAAATGAGGGAAGATAAAGCTGGAATACCTGTATGTTAAATGAATGTTAAATTAGCTGTGTATGCAATACACTAGCATCACTATTATTGTATGTGAAGAGATAGCGTTTTTAAAAGCAAAATGCAAGCCATTTATTCATTAAAGATGAAAGGATTCTAAAGAGAAGAAAAATGCTAACATACACTTTCCTTATATCTCTCCACTGCAGACTTTTATATATATATATTTATATATATATTTATAATATATACATTATGTATTATATATATTATATATATATTATATATAGTAGATAGAAAGGTGCTTAATATATATATATAATATATATATATTTATATATAAATATACATACATATATTTATTTATTTTTATATATTATATATATATATTTAAACACCTTTCTATCTACATGCTTCAAACTAGAGATGAGCTTTGGTCCATTTCAACAGTGACTAATACCTTTTAAAAGTGTTTTTATAGCTGTGGTTGGATTTACCAGTATTTCCAATTATCTGAATTGCTTTCAGTCATGGTCTAATTAAATAATACTGTCCTACAGCTATTTTCTATTGAAAACACTCTGATATCTTCAGCACAGGTTAATTACTACTGTCTACCACATGAAATAAAACCAAATCTTTTTAACGTTGCAAGTTTAGGAAAGTTACCTCTGGTAACCACACAGTCAAGCGACGTCCCTTTTATTCCTTCTCATTCCTCACTCGAATCAAGCACTCTGAGTGCTCATTCTTAAAAAATAAAATGAAATAAAGGAAAAATAAAACAAAACTCGAATTCCACTGCCTGGCTGGTGTCCTAAAGTGCCGTTTTTCAGGAATGGGATGGACTCCTTTGCAGTTATACAGTCGGACGGGCATTCACAGATGCTTTTATTTTTTATTTATTTATTTTTTTTTTTCCTGGCGGAAACGCCCAGAAAAGGCGACGGGAGTGACCACCTGAAATGCCCTTCGGGGGACAATTCCCTCCCGGGATTTAGGGGCCGCGGACGAGGCTTTGCCCCCCGTGCCCGTCCCCGCTCACATCCTCCTCCCGGCGCCTTCCTCCCCGGCAGCCTCTTCCTCCTCCTCCTGTCTCCCAGCTCGGCGACCGCCTCGGGCGGCCCCCGCGCTCCCCGGGTAGGGGGAGTCCCCGCTCCCTCCCATGCTCCAAAACGTGTCCCCCAAGGCAGCCCTGTCTGAGTTGCGTACGCGCGATTTTCTTCCTCACCGGCAGCTCTTTCTTTCCTTTTTCTTTTTTTTTTTTTTTT
>NW_020455680.1:154510-161810 GCF_003342845.1 Nothoprocta perdicaria
ACGCAGTGTCTTCCCCGAAGGGGGACGTATTCACACTGCTTTTTTCAAAGCTGTTGGGCTGCTGGGGGCTTTAAAGCGCATCTAGGGACCTCGGAACAAAAGGAGCACGTCCAGGGCCAAACGCTGCAGCATCCCCCTCCCCCGGCCTCCCGGGAAGGCAGGCGAAGGGATGGAGAGACCTGGACAGGGGGGAGGGATCCCAGCTTCTATCTGCCTCTAGGAAACGCCTGCCTTTGGGGAAATAAAATAAATAAATAAATAAAATGAAAATGGAGGGGAGGAGGAGGAAGGGAGAAAAGGGTTGAGGGGGTGACCGCACCTGCATTCAGTAAGGCACAACTCCCTGGGGAGAGAGAACAAGCAGCTCCCTTCAGAAGGAAGAACGGGTGGTTTCTGGTGGAATTGCTGATGAAAGAAGCACTCAGATAAGCTGCTCCTCAAGGAGAACCACAGCAAGAGAAGCCCCCCACCAGTGATCACCTTTGGCACTCTACAAAAACAGCAAAAACAGGGCAAAAGTGAGCTTATAAAGTGAGCGCTCAGATCTTAATATCTTTGGCTGTGTCAAACTCGTCTTGAAATATTCTCTCGCCCCACCACACACATATGCACACCACCTCCTTCCCCCTCTTTTACCCCTATTCGAGAGATTTGGTGCAAGGGAATCACCCATTTCTGCTATTCCACCCCAGAGAGCCTGGGCTCACTCAGTCCTACAAGCCTGCACTACACACCAGGGGCGCTGGGCTTTGCCCAAGGGTGTTTCTGCAAGTGCTCCCTCTCCCAGGAGGGAAGGGATGTGTAATGGCATCTTTCCTGTGAATCTAGTGACCAATTGTCTCTCCAGTATGAGTCCATGCATCAAATCATGTTTGCAAAATACCCTATGCTCTCCTCCTGGCCCCCATTTTTGGAGGTAGGTGTCAGTCCCTTGCTACAGACCTTTCATTGCCCAAGTACCMTTTGATGAGAAAAAGCTGTGATGTCTTTTTCTCACTTTCTGCAGTTCATGCACATCCTGAAATCACTCTGCCTTCTTCTCTCAGCCCCATTCACCCAGCTTTCCTTCATGTCCAGGCCAGTTCTGAGCTGCCCCCCGAAGACCTGAGCTCCTTTCTTGTGGTCAAGCCCTGTCCCAACCCCATAAATATCTCTACTTTGTGCAGTGTGCCTTTGGACAAGCCACTGAAAGTCAAAACAAGAGATCTAAATAAGATCTGAAAGTCTCCTGTATCTCCTGGTTGTTTGCAGGTGCTTATGTTCACCTCCTTGTTTAAAGCAAACATCTTTTCCCTGGTAGCATTTTTTGGCATATATGCTAGCAAGACTGGGGTAAACCTTGCAGTAAAGTTTCTTAGCATGGTGGTGTCTTGGACGTTGTATACTCTGTTTTGGATTCCATTCTGAAGTGTTGCAAGGGAACACACTACAGTATCTGATTTTTGTACTTTTAAATTGATTGGAAGTCCTTTACCTGCCCTAGTGCATAGCCTCTATATTTTATTTCTCCAATTATGATGAGCCATTAAAGTCAGTTCAAAGATTCTACTACATGCAGTGGGAGTTGACTTCAGTGCAAGTTTGTTTCCTCAGCCTCCTCCTGGATTTAAATATTTAAATATTTAAATATTGCTACTTTAAATATTGCTGCTTTAAATATTGCTACTTTATTTTCTGTGATTACTCATTTCTCAAGCTACGGAAAATGTTTGTATATGAGGGAATTTACTCAATATTCTCTGGTTTTCACAGAGATCAGAAAGATCACATCTTTGTAAAATGGAATTCCTTACAGTGAGGACATTTCTACTCCAAAATGAGAAAATATGTAATGCATTTGGAACACTGAGGTAAATTATACTATTGATTTCTCTTTGCTTATCCTACAGATGTATTGACGTTATATTTAAGAATAACAACTGAACAGATTATAYACCGCCACGATTATTGTGGATGACTTAACTTTCTAACTGAGGGATTTTTATTCTTCTTCTTGGTAGAAGCCATTCTCAATTGTCGGTCTGTTCTGTTGTATTCAATATCATATTGCAGGTAGCTGAGCCTGAGCGAAGTGTAAATATAAGATTTGGGTTCTTGGATTATTACATGGTCTAATCAAGAGACTTGTCAAAGCAAAAATTCTCCGAATAAAACTGCTTTTTCCTTACTACAGGTACAACTGTAGTTTGTATATCTGCCTTCACCAATTCAGCACAATTTATGTTCTCACAGTCAGTGTTTTTAGGTCTTTAGTCCTAAACAAATAGTTTAAGGACAATAGTTTGTCCTTAAGAAATAGTACTTCCTTAACTTGCACAGAATAGTCAATCTCTCATTAGCTGCTAGACAAAAGTCATGCCCTCAGATTGACCAATTGAAATATGATTGTAATTTAGTACCCTTATTACTTGTTTCTTAAAATAACCTCTAGCATACTAACATATGCTAGCATTTTTCATCTTCATGCCCACGTTACCCACGTACTTATTTTTAATTTTAATTTGCTGAGGATATATTGATTTCATTTAAAATACTGAAGTATTTTATTTTACTGGTACCCTTAGAGAAATAAAAAATTCTGTTCTTCATTGTGAATTTGGATGAAGACTCTTGTCTTCATTTTAAACTCTGTATTGTAAATATTAATCAAATGCTAAGTTTTGCCTTCGAATGCACAAGATATTGGACATAGACACAAAACTGAAGACAAATAAAATATGTTCAGAAWAACACCAGAGACTGCCTAAGTTTTGCCTGTCTTCATTTCATTTCCATTTAAGTGATAACTACACCTGCCATGGAAACCAGTGGGAAAAACTAAAAGAACTTGAGAACTGTGATGGGAGATGAACTAAAAGATGATTGAGAAAATGTCTACAGATTCAAATTGTGTAGAAGCTAAAGGGTTCTATTATTTATTCATGTTAACAATCAACAAAATGTCAGTAAGTCTGAGAAACAGCCTTGTATTTATTCCTCCCCATCTCCTTTCCGCTCCTCATTCCATAAGAATAAATGCTTTATGTGAATGATTTACATCTTAATATGCAGTATCTGTGTGTGGTTCCCTCCTTTAGCTAGATGTATGGCAAATAATCTTTCCTGTCTTGCAGGAATTGATTAAACCACTCTGAAGTCTGGTATGGAGTTAGGCTCATTATGAGGAGTGAAGTCAGATATGTTTGAAGTAGACTGAGACATTTGTTTTATTCTGGTTATACAATTCAAGCAGCTTGTTTCTAACATAATACAGCTTTTTATTTTCAAAGAACCTTTCACTCCAACAAGAATTTATTCTACTGTCTTCCTGGTCTTGCTGGATAAGTGCATTTTTATCATTCATTCTGGAAATCACAGAATCATAGAATCACAAAATCACAGAATAGCTGAAGTAGGAAGGGACCTCTGGACATCATCTAGTCCAACCCCGCTTCTTAAGCAGGCTCACCTAGAACATGTGGCATGAGGTGGCATCCTGGCGGGTTGGGAAGATCTCCAGAGAAGGAGACTCCACAACCTCCCTGGGCAGCCTGTGCCAGGGCTCAGCCACCCTCACAGTGAAGAAGTTCTTTCTCACATGGAGATGGAACTGCCTGGGTTTCAATTTATGTGCGTTGTTGCTCCTTATCCTATCACTGGCTGTCACTGAGAAGAGCTTGGCTCCATCCTCCCTATATTCCCCCTTAATGTACTTAGATCATGTACATCAGATTCCCCCTCAGCCTTCTCTTCTCCAGGCTAAATAGGCCCAGTTAACTCAGTCTATCCTCTTACAAGAGATGTTCCATTCCCTTAATCACCTTGGTGGCTCTCTGCTGGATCCTCTCTAGGAGCTCCACGTTCCTATTACAGTGGGGAGCACAGAACTGTGCCCAATGCTCCAGGTGCGGCCTCACCAGAGCTGAGGAGAGGGGCAGAATCACATCCCTTGACCTGCTGACAACATCCTCCTGATGCAGCCAGGATCCCATTGGCCTTCTTGGCCACGAGGGCACACTGCTGGCTCATGGGTAACTTAGTGTCAACYGGGACTCCCAGGTCCCTCACCGTGGAGCTGCTTTACAGCAGGTCAACTCCTAATCTGTACTGACGCCTGGGGTTATTCCTGCCCAGGTGCAGGACCCTGCACTTGTCTTTGTTGAACCTCAGGAGGTTCCTCTCTGCCCAACTCTCCAGCCTGTCCAGATCCCTCTGGACGGCAGCACAGCTCTCTGGAGTGTCTGCCACTCCATCCAGCTTGGGTTCATCTGCAGAATTGTTCAGGGTGCCCTCTGTGCCCTCATCTGAGTAACTGATGAACAGAATGAACAGCACCGGGCCCAGTACTGACCTCTGGAGGACACCACTGGCCACAGGCCTCCGACTGGACTCGGCCCCATTTATTACCACCTGCTGAGCTCTGTCATCCAGCAATTTCTCAATCCACCTAGCTGTCTGGTCATGTAACCCTCCAGTTTTACCTCTGTTGGCCTGCCCTTTAATCCTCCCATGCTTTGTCCCCTCTGTGCTGAGCTCCATATCTTCCACTTGCTCTCTCACTTAAAGAGCCACTGCAATGGGATCATAGCCCAGCAATYGCACATGCATCTCCAATTGCCCTTGGTTATTCTCCACCACTGAGTTGTTACTAATTCTCACCCTGTTATTCACTTCAGACAGGGGAAATATATTTAGAAGGGAAAAGACATGTGAAAACCTTCAATAAGTACACTATTTGTGTTTTTAGTATGTAGTACTTTAAGGATATTTGGAATAAATTGGTTTTTAAAATATTCTAAAGTAATATACAATATGACTGCCGTCTTTCACATACAGTTGGCAAAACCAAAGGAAAACCAACTTACCTTCTTCAGGTAGTGAATTTTTGGGTATCTGTTTTTATTTAGTACACTCTAAGCTTACTTTACATGTGGATGACACAATTTTCACCTATATACATATTCAGGAAGAATGGTGTGTTGAAAATATTGTGATTATTCAGAACATGTCACCAAAGATGACAGTGACAGCTGAAACAACAGATCATTATAACTGGTTGATTGAATGATTACATATTGTTCTAGGAATAATGAGAATAAAATGAAAGTAAGGGAGAAACATTAGGAAACAAAAAATAGCTATTTTCTATTTTGAAAGTCATGTAATTTTGCAGAAAAGTGAGCCAGTTAGGTCCTTGACTTCTTCAGTATGGATATTACATAGTCAATTTGCAACTATCTTCCTAATAAACTTCATTTAATCATTTTCTTTACTGGAGAAATGATAAATAACTTCTGATTGTTTATGGCTCTTAATGAAAACAATGTTATTTGATACATGCAATATTTTCCAATTATGCAAAAGCTTTTGGCAGTTATGCATARAAATAATATATCTTCTCTGGATAATATGAATGATTATATATTCTATAATTTATTACTGTATTTCAGAACTGTTTTTGAAAGTTTCTACCTGTCAACTGCTCTAAAAGTCAAAAGGAGCTATTTCTGGAGACCTCAACAATGATTGTATGAGCATCCACATGTGTGAAGACTACAAAGGCATGTCTACAAAGACAATGATGAGGTACTTCGTTCAGAAGAGTGTTTTATAAGATTTGGATAATATAAGAGAGATGTAGACTGATTACAAATCTCTGGAGAGGATCTCATTTCTTGTTAGTCTTGTTAAAAAATGGAAATGATTCAACATGCAACAAAACTATTTTGTAGGACAGGGAGGAGGTTATTTCTTTATTCCTTTCTTCTTTTATATCATTCTTTAGCTACTAGTTAGTTTCAATGTTGTTGTCATTGTTGTTTTTGTTCTTGTTGTTTTGTAATTGGTGCTGCAAGCTTTAAATCTGATTTTCACCAGATTTGTAACTGGTGCTGCAGGTTTTGAATCTGATTTTGATATAAATAACATGATGTTCAGATGTTCAGATAAATTAATCATTTCTGCCCCTGACAGAATCCCTGCTCTCTCAAGCAAAAGAGAACAGCATTATTTTAACAGATTTTGAGAAGTATGCATAGGACAGCCATTTACATTTCTTCTTGGTAATCTAGCTCCTTCCTTCTCTGTTTCTATAGAGGGAATTTAAAATAGTGATGATAAAAATTAACTAGTGACGCCATCCCTGATTTGGATCTTCTGAAGAAATCATGAGAAGCTGTTGCTGAAGAAACTCAGTCCAAATGATGTCACTTTCACAAGAATCTGAAAATCCAGTTAACTCTTCGGTCTATTTCAGTTAAAAAGCAAAGGATGATTAAAATTTCATTTCAATAGGAAACTGAACACTTGATTTAAAAAGATGGTCTCAGAGAGTTAGGTGTAAAAAAAAAAAAAAAAAAAAAAAAAAGCCCTAGAGCCCTGAAAGCGAGCAAATAACCTGTTTCAAAAGAAAGAACATTAAATGTTTACCTCCTGTGATAGAACACCCTAGTGGGTATAGCACACATGAAGTAACATGAGCATCAGTCTAATGATCCTATGAATTTCTACTTCACCTTAATATGTGCTCTTTTTTTCCTGAGCAGTTCACATAAGTAATTGTGTATGCAATGGTACAATGTTATATGGGCAAATTAACATCTTTGACCGAATACCTGAGACACTGACATCTTGATATGAGACATCTTGAACATCACAGAATGTTCAAGATTGGAAGAGACCTCTAGAGATCATCTATTCCAACCCTCCTGCTCAAACAGGCACACCCAGAGCATGTGGCACAGRGTGGCRTCCAGAGAAGAAGACCTCCAGAGAAGGAAACGTCTAGCGAAATAGTCTAGTTCAGATGTTTCGATTCTCTTCGCATGAATAAGTAAGGCCTAAAGTAAGTTTCACTGTTCAACATAAAATACCTATACATAGGACAGCTTRGGCAACAGGTCACATTTTTTAGAGTGTTTTTTTATCCATGTTGATTAAGCAGAGTCCATATTTCTGCTCATATTTAAAGCATGATGCTTTAAATATAGGTATATGTCTATATAAAGCTCAGTCTGAAGGAAATTCATTTTTGGACTATGCTGTTCAAGCCTAATCTGTCTTTTCTTTTTAGCAAAGTGTTTCTTCATATTGATTTTAAGACATTTTCCCAAATTTCACACAAATTTCTGCTTGTTATGACTTTGCTGGAATGCTCATAGTATTTTTCTACTGCAAATCTTTCCAATCTGTAGGAGAAAAAATAAAAATAAGAGTCTTGTTATTTTCTGGATAAATGGATATGAAATCCCTTAAGAATTTCTCTCTCCTCTCCTCTCCTCTCCTCTCCTCTCCTCTCCTCTCCTCTCCTCTCCTCTCCTCT
>NW_020455680.1:161908-201550 GCF_003342845.1 Nothoprocta perdicaria
TTTTTTTGTATTTCCTCCTGTACAGAAAAGGAGGTGACACTGTACAGTGGTCCTACTCTATTTACTTTTCAGCTAAGTTAAATAACAGGCCAAAAATAAAAAAAAGATTCAAGCCCATTACTGCTGGAAGCATATTCTGTAGATAAATAGATTATTTCTAGTAAATTTAAGAAATCAAAATATATTCTATTATAAATAGAATGTAAGAAATGGAACTATATTCCAATATAAAGATAAACATATTATCTCTATTCAGCTTAAGAAATCACACGTTCCTTCTCCAAATTTGAGAAAGTACACTATGTAACTCTTGCCTTTTAATTTCTACAGTGGTATTTATTTTCTGGAGGCAATGAAGCTCAACTCAGCTTTAGGCAGAGGGTCCAAAGCAAACTTGGGTTGTACTTTTGTTGTTGTGCTGCCAATGCAGAGATGGGATTACAGTTCAATGATTCACTTTATTTTTTGTCAGGCAACTGTGTGGCATGGGCAGCATGCACAAAGTGAGGAAATAATCAGCTGGCTCTAGTTTAGCTGTGTTGATTTAAAACCTGTTTATGTTCAGATTTATTACTGCTTTTAAATGAAATTGTTTAACCTGCTGAAGCAATGTGGATCTCCCCCTGTAATGATCTGAGAACTCAGAGTGGCTTTAATTAAGAATACAAGGGCTTGTGAGCAGGTTAATCAGGAAGGTTCATGGAAGGTATAAAAGGATTTCTGAAGTTCCTAATTCTCCAGTCTTAATGTTGCATCAATATTAAGCATATAGTATAAAAGGCAATATCTTTGAAAGGTGTATTCTGTCAATATTCAAAGGTCCTGTAAAGGAACATGACAATCTGTGTCTTTCAGTAATTTTAGAGACTCTTCATTTTTTGACAGAGATCTAGATTCTGTATCTCTTAATCTATTATGCTCTGCATTGCATTTCTTTAAAAAGAAAAATGAAAAGAGAAGTTTGCATTGGCTGTGTGCCATGTTCTACCAAAATAGTCAAACAGTTAGCAAACTGCAGAATCCACAAGTTGGCAGATGCCAACCTGTTTGCACCACTTTTATTCTACCCACTGTTTTTATTTTGGCTGATACATTGTAGCTGCCATTCAAACTGGTGGTGGTAATTCAAAACAGCTCCTAAAAAGCATATTTATTTAAATCTTCCTGAATTTACACTGTGCCATGGTAAGATTTTGCAAGCAAGCTCTCTCTCAATTGAAATCTCCATGCTTATTTTTTGAAAGTTATTATAGAAATGTTCCTGTGAGAGACAGCTTTTTCTTTTCTTTTTTTTAATATATACATATGTTTACTACTTTTTAGAGAAGACTCAGGATCCCCTTGGCTCAGTTATAGCTTCATACAAGTATATCCTGACCATATATTATTCTAGTAAAATACTTTTGGTAATATATTTGTAGTTTAAGTTCATATAAAAATCAAAAATTCATATAAATCCTAGAAAGAGAAAGAGATAAAGTACAGATAATAAAGTATATGTGCTGTCTTAGTTAACATAACTGAATAGAAGCCAAGAAGCTTTGCTGACTAAAGAAAATATCCTTTTGTTAGGTCTTTAATCTGTGCACTTACATAGTCAGTCAGCACTTTAAAATATTCATGCTGCAATGTAGTGCACAGGAGCTTTTATGTGATGGACTGTTAAGYCGTCAAGGTATTGGAAGGCTTCAGAGGCAAGCCAGGAGTAATCAAAACTTAAAAAAGCCATTGAAGTAATAGTAAATTCTACTTGGAACTGATGAGGTAACATCTTGATGTTCTGGTGAATAGAAGCAAAATTCTGCTATGTGTATTCATGTTGGAAACATGACCCATTTCACCTATTTTTCTCCTAGGTTTCCATAGAGTCATAGTTGAGATCTGAGCACTGATGAACTGGATACATTAAAAATATATGATGCCTAATCCAGAAAATCTCCTGTCCTTTCAAAGGACGCAACACATCACACCATAATATGCATGCGCCAGCTTTTTCAGAGGTCCTCAGTATCCACGCTGTCGTTGCTCCTGTGTGCACATCAGTAAAAGACGAAGAGTGAAAACAGACACCCTTGACCTTCACTTTTGAACTATGTCTCCTACAGTCTCTGCCCCTCCAGAAACTGGAGAGTACAAGTCCAGGCACAGCTCTCTGCGCCAGGACACAGTGCTCTGATGCTGAAAGGGATCTGCTCTACTGATTTAGATAAGGGTCATGTTACCAGATCTTGTTGCATAAAAGTGATTGCGTATCACTTGAAAATGAACTGCATTTATACAGTGGTTGCTCTTTAGCCATTGCAGGCCTTTGGTTTAGTGTA
The DNA here is from genome assembly GCF_003342845.1 of Nothoprocta perdicaria. Classification (NCBI taxonomy): domain Eukaryota; kingdom Metazoa; phylum Chordata; class Aves; order Tinamiformes; family Tinamidae; genus Nothoprocta; species Nothoprocta perdicaria. The sequence goes on from NW_020455680.1 coordinate 164,230, forward strand.
GTTTAGAATTCTACTCCTGGTCACATAGTTTGCCATAGTGATTGCTCCATTTACTTTTCTACTGTTACACGTTTCTAAATTTTACTAAATTATTGCAAAGCAGAGAGCTTCAATCATACTTCTTTTTAGTCTTCCCTGGTAAAATAAACATGCTGTGATTGCTCTTGCTTCAGGAAAAAAAACCCCACAATTTTCCAACCACTTATAAAGTGACAATATTTAGCAACACCATTTTGTAAATGAGGAAGGCATTTCTCTCAAATAGTATTTTAGAGCAAAAAGCCAACGTTCATTATTACTGTCTTGATGTTAATTAGGCTCAGGAAGAGTTAGTGATGAGAGTTTGAAATATTTAAATGTCAATTATTTGTCCCAGAAAATTTCACATCCACCTGAATAATTACAGTTGTTGGACAGGTAGATGCTGAATGAATATGCTAAAGAAAAGAATAAATGGCATCTTTCATTCAATCACTCATTACTTTCTAGTTTAAAATTTGCCTGTCTGCTAAGACCCGCAGGATGAGAAGGCATTAATTCTTGCTGCAAAACTGTAGAGGTGTTTACCACAGAGGAAAATTTGACATGAGAAAAAGACTGGAATCAATCCATAATTAAAAAAAAAAAAAAAAAGAGGGATTTTGAAAATATGTTTCTCATTTTAAAAAGGCAATGTAAATTGGAAGGRTGCAGGCAATAATTAATCTGTCCTTACAACTTTGCTATGAGGAATAGAAATTGATACACTCATTTTACAGGGAAAACATTTGACAGTGCTATGAGGTGGCCAGATTAGAATGGAATAAAATCATGTATAGAATTCTCTGACTCCTAAATTTAATATTTCTAGACTTCACTGCCATATCACTGTGTAACAAAAAGATTTTTTAGTCAGATTTTAGTCAGATAGGTTTATGATTTTTTTTTCCCCAGAAAAAATTAAGAAAAAGAAATCTTGACAATTCAACTTTAGGGAAAAAAAAATTGCTGAATTTTATGCTACTTTAATCTCTGACTACTGCTATATTCCCTGATTTTCTCCATCATGCCTAGCACAGGCTGCCCAGGGAGGCTGTGGAGTCTCCTTCTCTGGAGATCTTCCAAACATTCTTGGATGTCGCCCTGTGCCCTGTGCTCTGGGTGTCTCTGCTGGAGCAGGGAGGTCGGACTAGATGATCTCTAGGGGTCCCTTCCAACAACCTTAGCTATTCTATGATGCTGTGATTATGTTATTTTGAGCACCAAAAAAAGGCTGCTGGATGCTGACTGTAGACTATGTAGATGGTAGTCTAGAGGTACCATACAGTCACATTAAATATAAGTTAAGGAAAACATAGTTATAGATTTTTTAGTCACAGTATATTAGAAGTTTTTTCTTCTTCAGTTACTTGCCATAGAAAGATAACTTTGCAACACCTTATGTGTTGCATAAGTTATTAATAATATCTATGATTAAATTTTATTCAATCTTCTCTTAAAGATCTTAAATGGAAGTGTATCAGAGCAATCATTTTCAAGTAAGATTCCCTGTTATTTATTAAGATACTCTATGACTTGTACTTTGTTTAACATCTGTGTAAAGAAAGGCATTTTATTGCCACCCATTTAATTTTTTGTGTTTGCATGACTTATTGTAAGAAACAAATATTTATCTCAAGATAGTGTTAGCTGTGTTTTAGAGTCCAGGAAATATTTTTTGAAATTCCAAAAAAGACACAGAATCACAGAATGGTTGAGGAAGGGACTTCTASAGCTCATCCAGTCCAACCTCCCTGCTCCAGCAGKGACACCCRGAGCACGGGGCACAGGGCGGCATCCAGGCGGGYTGGGAAGATCTCCAGAGAAGGAGACTCCACAGCCTCCCTGGGTAGTCTGTGCCAGGGCTCGGGCACCCTCACAGGGAAGAAGTTCCTCCTCACATGGAGATGGAACTGCCTGGGTTTCAACTTATACCCATTTCGTGTCGTTCTGTCACTGGCCTCTACCAAGAAGAGTTTGGCCCCTTTCTCCCTACATTCCCCCTCAGGCATTCATACATATTGATCAGATCTCCTCTCAATCTTCTCTTCTCCAGGCTAAACAGGCCCAGATCTCTTTGTCTTTCTAGATATGACAGATGCTCCAGGCCCTTCATCATCTTTGTTGCTCTTTGCTGGACCCTCTCTAGAAGCTCCACATCCCTTTTGTCCTGGGGAGCCCAGAACTGCACACAATGCTCCAGGTGCAGCCTCACCAGTGCTGAGCAGAGGGGCAGAATCACCTTCCTTAGGCTACTGGCAGCACTCCTTCTAATGCAGGCCAGAAACCCATTGCCCATTGACCTTCTTGGCCACAAGGACACACTTTTTGGCAASCAAGGCCTAGTGAAAATAAAGTATATCTGCATAGTTTCATTTCTTGTGGAATAATTAGAAGCTTAAATGAAAAACTTGCATGCAATTATGCTGGATTTTCTTATTTCACTATGTTTGATTTATTTAAAAATTACATGTTTGCAATTCAAGAAGAAGCATAGTCCTGCTGAGGTAAGGAATGTGGTGATAGAAAGAAGGTATGTATTTTTCTTTGCTTATCTTGAAGGAAGAATATAGTCTAAATACTAATATACCTATGCTCAGTAATAATTCTAAAATACCAAGCCAGGTTCAACACCAGCCCCACTTTTTCTGTGTGTGTGGCCACCATTCCATTTTGGAGTGTGAAAGTAAGTACTGAAGTCAAAGGGGTAAAGCTACTGTTGTTTCTGAAATGACAGTTAGGAGTGACAGAACAATGAAATTAGCTTTTACTCCTGCTGAAGAGAATGGTGTGCCCAGGATAAGCATAAGGAGAATTAACACAGCTCTGTGAAGGGAAGCTTGCATTAAGCCTCACTGCCTTATCTGTGGATAAAAAAGCAATCATTTTGGTTGCTATGGGTAGCAATCCCATGCCTTCCATACACTTTAAGAGTAAACCATTTCAATAAATAAAAGGAAATGGGCTGAAGATGTGAAAGAAATATTTTATCCACTCAGGCTGTTTACTAAAGCTGACAATTTATAATGACTAAGGGCAACAGAATCACACAGTTCCTTCTCTCCTTCTACTGACCTTTGGAGCTCCTATGCCTGCAGGACACCCTGGAGCAGGAAGAGTGGTGTCCTTTGGAGTGTCCAATCTTGTCTGGTCATATCGACAATAGCTCTGATCCTCTGATCACCAAGGGAGAGTGAGGAGAGAAAGAGGGCATCTAGAAATGCCGTCCAATGAGAATCCAATGATAGCTGCAGCCTTTACCATTTGCAGTAGTCCTAGAGTGCAGTAGTTTTAATATCCAGTTTTAGTTACATAGTATTGTCATATCACAAGGACTACAGTTTAAGGAACACTATTTTTTCAGACATCATAGTTTTCTTGGCTTACTTTAGATTCAAAGGAAGAATAAGCTTGCAAATCTTTTAATAAGGCAATTACATGCAGACAAGGATTATATCTCCTGGCACAATAGATTTTTGCTATATTATTCAGTATCTTTTTGATATTCCACTGTCACTAGACAAAAAAGCTGAATAGTAATGCGACAAGTCTATTCAGAATACAACTATATGAGATTCCTTAATTGTGCTCAATTCTTTGTCACACAAACCTGCACTTAATTTTCTTGCCTGTTTTGAAAAAGTGGAAAGAAAATACTATTTAGATTTAATAGTGCTTTTAGCTCTCTACTGGTAAAATCTGCATTTTGTATGTGAAAAATGAAAATATTGAGATAGTCAATCACTTAATTTCTCCCAGCCGGCAAAAATCTTACAATTTCCTGATTCAAAATGTCAATCTTAATACAGGAATGAATTTCTTCATTTTAAAAAAGCTAAAAAATGAAAAAAATATAGACTGTAGAAGACAGGGTGTTCTATTTTCAATATGTTGAGTCTATAACCTCATACTTCTTTTCCCAATCCTTGTCTGCGAGAGAAATCAAGAAAAGTATGAGAGTACGTTTTCCTGTCAAAATTTTTCTTCTGAATGGCACTGCAGGGGTAATAAAAAAAAATCCATTTTTCCTCGCTAGAATGATGCACATAAAAGACCTAGTTATCATTATCCTCAGATTTTAGCAGAAAGCTGAAATACTGCTGACAGTTGCACTACATGTCAGCAGCTCAATGCCATATTGTTAGCTGATGGCAAATGAAAGGCTAAATTTAAGGCATTTCTTGAGTTCCAGCATACATTTCTACAGATACAAAGAAAGCCACAGCATTTCCAAACAGAGATGAAAACTTCTGTCATCAATTAATTTCTTAATTTACTAAGGCAAAATTATAATCAATATCATGCATTAACCTCCAGCCTAAGAAGTCTTTTGCTTCTTTGCTTCAGCGTTTTGGATAGCTTTCAGGGAACTGAAAGTCCACCAAGGAAGAAAGAATGGAGATGTTTTTAATTTCCATTGTATAAAAATATCTTTATATATGTATATATAAATGCATACATGTATATTGTCATTTTACATGTTTTAAATAGTCAATTTTTCTTTGTTTTTGTCATCTTTTAGAGGAATAAGCTCTTGCCTATAAGATTCCACTGTGTTTGAAAGATCAGCTTTACTTAATTCAATATTTTGTAGTGAAATAATAGCTTTCTATTTCATTCCTCCTGTTCAGAATGCAGATTTTCATGTTTATTGATCATGTGCAACAAGAATTAATCCTGAATTTTAAGTTTTGCTTTTGACTTTTTTACATCTTTAGAAATGTCCAGAAACAGAACAAGTCTCTCATTGGTCAAATATAATCAAAACCTTAGGAACAAAAAAAAAAAAAAAATACTTCACAAAACCTCCTCTTCAGGATATATACTACATTTTAAAAAAWCAACTTTAAAAAATATTGAAATCACATATGGAATTACGGCATTTATAGTCAAAGATATAAAGTAAGTTTTTTCAATATAACACATTTCACAAAATGTAGGAGTTAGTTACAATTTTTAGGGCTTAATAAAGTAGAGAGCTTAGCGTAAGTAGATGATATAGTATAGCATAGGGCATAGAGCATAGGGCATGGCGCTCGGAAGATCTTGTGATGTCACGGGAGTTAGGAGCATAATTAATTTATGCAGTTTACTGATAACCCCATGCCATACAAGGCGAAAAGTAGAAATTAGTCTCCYGATTGGGCAGTAGGTGAGTCTCCGCATTCTACGGGAGTATATGGGCAGACTGAACTGCGCAGTAAACGCCTTTTGCTGCATTCTCATATTGATGTCTGTGCTCTTAGGCCCTGGGGTGAGGACAACCCCAGGGCAGTCCAGCTAGCGAATGAGGCTTGCCGACCCCAGTCAGCAACAACAAAATCTAATAGGTGAGTAAACTGTTTATTGACTTTAATTCAAACAGTAAGACCGTGTGATTAGAAAAAAAAATCACAAATATTCTCACAAGAAGAGTGAAAAATCAATAGCCACCAATTGTTTAAACACAGAATTTCAGCATATTCTAGTAGGACTTATATCAAGAAAAAAGACAGTAGGATCGTATCTCAAGTGACTATGAGCCTGGTGAACTGTTCTCCAACATCCTTTTTTTTTTTTTTTCAAATTTTTGTTTGTTTGTTTTCAAAAACTAGTGCAAATTATGGAAACACTTCATAGGGAATTCCTTGTCAAGATGTTTTCTGCTATACTGTTCAGCCCTGAAGTCAAGATAGACAAACTTTTGTGGAGGGTACTGCCCTCCACATGGCTATTACATGATATTGAAYGAGAGATGGTGACGCAGGAGTGAGAGTAATCTCAGCCAGTTCAGGAGCAATATCATGAAACACAGAATTTCTAATATGAGTAAAAACTGGTGAGCCATTTGCACATAGGTGCCCTTATTTACCCTCTGCATTTGGAACCCTTGAATCACTCTAGAATTTGCAACAATATCAATTTCATATCATAGCCTCCCATCGAGCTTTTATTTCCATTTAGATAACTGCACACACTGCTATCCACTTAGATAACTTATACTTTTCATGAAACCTATTTTTTATCTAAACATTTAACATTTAACATTTAACATTTAAAATAGTAGTAGATATTGTGATTTCAGAATCATTTGATGGACATAGTAGACCTATTTCTACATTAGATATACAAACTGAAATACAGGAAGCTGCCTCTGAACATCAGAAAATAATCTTCTCACTGCAGAGCACTGGACCGGGTTGCCCTGGGAGGTTGTGGAGTCTCTTTCCTTGGAGATGTTCAGAAAAGTGTCCTGGTTAATCTGCTCTTAGTGATCCTGCTTGAACAGTGTGTTTGGACTAGATGGTCTCCAGAGGCTCTTTTCAACCCCAGCTATTCTGTGATTTTGTGAATTGTTTGGTTCAGAGAAAGTATGGGGTTCATATTTCACTGTCTAGTAATGACTGTAGCTCTTTCAACTATTTACCAATAAATTACCAGTTTACTGAGAAAAAATTAAACTGCCACTAAAAAAGTACTTAGAAAGGGAGGAATGAAGTTGTCCCTTCAAAACAATAAAATTTTTAAGCTTTTTTTTTTTTTTTTTTTTTTTAAGAGACAGCAGCCTGGTGTTCATTTACTCCTGATACAGGATTTATTTTGAACCTTTATAATAATGTTAATAGTTGCAGATTTGTAAGATATATATGCCTGTGCATATTGTCAATCTAGACAGTTACATCTAAATTTCAGAACATTGCTTGCTTTTATATTTTCTAATTTTGAAATTTGCAATTACTTTTACAAAAGGAAAGGGCAGACTTTGCCGAAAGGGAGATAGAAAATGACTGTCCTCGTTTTATAGCAATTAATAATTCCTGATCTAATAAATAACAAAAAAGTGAAGGTCAATCCTCAAACCTGATGCTTACCTGTTTCTTCAATATAATTTTACAGTTTTAAATGTCTGGTAACTTCAAGGCTTTATGGTTGCTACATAAAGTTGTTCTTTAAACTTTTGCGATTTTCTCTGTCTTGGTGCTTTCTTTCAAGATGTAATGAACCAGTATTCATAATAAAATTATAATCTTCATAAAATTATATATCTTTTGCAATAATACTTTGCTTTAAATGATTTAAACCAACTCTTAGATCATACTACATGCTAATTAAGTGGGGTTAGATTGCACTCCGGAAGCTTGTCTTTTTACTAGCTCTATTAAATATATATATATATATATATATATATATATATTTCATTCAGAATAATGTAAAGTATGTTATCCAAGTCTTTAACTAGAAAACATGACTTAACTCTTGACCATTAGGCATGGACTTCAAGCTGTAGTGTAAATAGACTACACTTGTGATGATAAGAAAGATTGTTAATTTTAATATTTGATTTGTATTAATAGCAGTGGAGCCTGTATTATAATGAGAAACCAAGAATGCTCTAAATCAGGGCATTATCTGTCATCTAAAATATCCATGACAYATTGAGAAAATTTTGAAAATTTCTCTCATTCTCTCATTCAATTTGAAGTCTTCTCTCATACATCAAATACAAATTTTTATTTGAATATTCTGTCTAWGTAGATCTTCCATATATTTTAGTGGATTTCACAGCACTCAAATTCTCATTTCATCTTTATATTTAATTTTAGTACACAGTCTTCTGAACCGGATATAAACTTCTACCTGGTGCTCTGCAAGTACACAAAATTTTACAATTCTTCTGCCTGCTCCCCATTCTGTGTGTATTAGGCACTTCAGAGAGGACTCACACATATGGATTTCACAAAAAAGACTGTGAGAACTTTCCCCACAATGTGCCACTTCCTTACACACAATTCCATTTCATAATACCTCTATRCTCTTTGCAGTTGCACTGCATTGATCAGTGCACCAAAGCACTTATTGCAAGGGAGACAAATCTGTGAATGTTATTTGGATCTTTAATTTACATCTCTCCTATGGCTGTTTTTGAAAATTTAATTGTTCCACTGACATGGTCTTGCTGTGTCTGTCCTATTCACCCCCTCTATACTGAAAGTTGAAACCAAGAATCAAATGTTCACTTAGCCTTCTTCAAGTTCATTTAATTTTCTGCAGAATGTCCAGGTTAGGGATCTCTTTTCTGTAAGCTAGAAAAGTCTGACTCTTAATTCTATTGGGAAAGTAATGATTTCAGAGCCAGGAGGCTGATAACTCACCCAAAAGCTTCTGCATAGTTGCTCAGACATCAAGACACCACAATTACTCTTTGTAAAACCATTTACAGTCTTTTTTACATAAAAAATAGGAATTTACAGTGCTAACAYCATATATGGTATAATTAAACGTTAACATAAATAAATGAGGTCTGTAGAGTAGCAAACAAAGAGACTATGTGGGGCTTTTATAACCATACTTAGCTAGAGGAGGAAATGATAACTGGCTCTCTGGGAGCCATCCAACAGTCACAGAAAAGCATTCAATAATTCCTAGAAGTTTTGAGAACATCTAGCCAAAATGGCTATCACTCTGATAGGATCAAGAAATACTATGTTTCCTTTTCTTGGTCTTCTAAAGAGGAGTAAAAATGTTTGAGAAAAGTTGTCATCTCTAATTACCACCATTGCTATATTATATGTATAAAAACACTGCTTTAATATATTTATTTTCAGCTCTCTTCTCTGATTCAGAAAGATCACTTTAGCTACTTTTACCATTATGCCTGGCATAAGATAGGGAGAAGTCTTTAGCAAAACCTTAGGCCCTTCATCTTTTCCAAAAAGAGTGTCAATATCCACCATTACTGTCTTTGTAGATGAACACAGTTAGAGGAAAGAAATCACAGCAGTGAGCTATAGTATTTTGCATAATTTCATTTCCAAACAACAAATAACTACATACCTAATCTGAACTCACCCATTAAATTCTGCATTAAATCTGTAATTTTTCAATTACTTTAAAGTAGTATTTTCAAATATTGCTCGTCAACTGCCAATAATATATCTTAAGCACAAGATTTAGTTTCACCTTCTTTGGAATAATATTATACCTGAAAAAAAAATCCTGATAGTGGAAAAGAGATGAAATATGGAGTTTTCTTTGTACAGTATTTTGTTCTACAAATAGACAATGCTCTGTAAATTAATCTGTATATTCTTTCATTTTCTGACAATGTCGCTACTAATTCAATACTTTCTACTCTCATTTTCAGCTTGGACACATTAATTGTATAGAGCTGGCATCCTCTGCTGGTTCAGACAAGAAAGGATCTTCCATCTGGAAGAACACAATGCAGATATCAACTATTAAGCTGCCTGTCTCCTTATGTCTAAACTATCCTTTTTCATTGAGTGATTTTACAAAGTTTCCTGTCTTGCACTTGAAGATATCACTCATTTCCTCTACTTAAGAACACTAGAATTTTATTCTCTCTCACCTTCTTGGATGAGCCATTATACAGATTAGAGCCTCTAAATTGCCCATTGCTTGCTCAATGGAGTGCATAAAACCTGGTTTAAGCAGCTCATCACCTTTTTTGGTATCCTGTTTAGCTCACTGTAACGTTATTTATTTTCATTGAATTAGAAATGGAAATCTGTTTTTGCTATGGTCAGGTAGAGATGTCAACTTTCCTTCACTTTCCTGTAATGTCATATTTTTGCTATTTTCCTTCACTGGAAAATATGAGATGGTTACATGACTGTTTCTGCTGCTCTTTCACTATTCTCATTTAAATCAGTAGCAAACACTTCGGGATCCCATCTGCCTCTAAACCCTCAAAATCCAGACCTGACCCGAACTATTCCTTCTTGGAGCCCTGACAGACTTTGAAAGAGCCCATGCCTCAAAAYGTCCATCTGTTTAACTGCTGGGGCAATGCAGATCTGACAGAGTGAGCTGGGACAGAACGGTGTTCATGCAAAGGAAACATCTTCCTTTTTGCCTTTCGTTTGGGAGGTCTGTGGATGATTTTTGCTCTTGTTTTCATATCTCACTGTGGTAAATGACTATATCTGGTAAACAAATAAAGAGTTTATCAAGAAATAAAAACAAAAAAGCTGTGCTAACTCCAGACATGATTTTTTGGATTTTTTTCCTTCTCTTATTTTTTTTCTAATCCTTGCTACTGCAGAGAGACAGCCCTATTTGTTCTCATAGAGCTGTTTGATTTGGGAAACAAACATATATAGACTTCTGRTGATCACCATTTACATGTGGCCTGGACTCCTCAAAGATATCAGGGGCTTGCACTGAGCATAAGAACTATTTTAATTTTCTAACACAATTACAAGCCTTAAAAGTCATGTGAATTAGGAAGCTGTTTCTTGACTGCAAGGAGTGAGTTACTCCGGGCAGATGGAGTGACCTGGTGTGCTGTAATAAACAAGAAGGAATGCTGAAAGTCTTGTGGGGAAGGGAAAAATTGCTTTGCAACCTGCCAAAATATAATGCATYCATTACAGAATATTCTGAAATCTCTCTAACCATAAACTATCACGACTGCAACAAAATGAGGAGCCAGATGTTGAATAGGTTCATAGATATTTTACAGGTACTTAGATCTCCAGGTTCTGATGCACCTGTGAGAATCCCCCAGCTACAAAAATATATAGACAAGCAGCATGGGTATCGGGCCTAGTATCACACAATAATAGTCACAGAGCAGTATTTTATGAGTATTTCTTTGGCTAGACTTACCAAACTTGAAGGTGAGGGAATTATTTCTACATATCTTTTGGAAAGTGCTGCACCTGTCACCCATGAAAGGCTGCAGATGTGACTAGGATCATGTCCTTTGCAAGTAATCAGTAAGGTACATGGGATAGGGAGGAAAGTCAGACAAGTAACAAAGCAGAAAAGCACAGCAAACTCTCCAGGAGAGTAAATGCACATCACAGAAGGATCAGAGAAATTATAATAGTGTTTTGTGTGACATATTTATTATGTTAAAAACAGTTTTTCATATCGCCAGAAACACAGTAAAAATAAAAACAACAAATATATATATATATATATATATTTTTTTTTTGCTTACTTCCTAGCAAACAAATCTACTTAAAAGCCCATCAGGAGAGTGGAAATTCTTGTAAGCAGCCCCATCACAGAAATCCAGGGCCGAATGAGCCTCAGCTTCTGTTAGTAGAAATGTTTCTTCTGGAAAAAGTGGACTAAGCCACAGGGTGTATGTTGTATCATGTTCTGTGGTCCCTGCTGTGTCTGTTTTGAGGATGAAGGACATCATTTGCAAGAACTATTGACTTGTCATTGTCAACAAAATTATTGAAGTTTTAATGCAGAGGGGGAGAAAAAAATAAAGATCTCACTTCAGTATGAGAAAGACTGTTTGCTTAGTATTCCTAACACTCAGAAAGGCAGACCATAGAATCTAATTTCAGTTACATAATTCTTGAAAAGAAGTGAAGTAATAGCATGAACTTAGCTGTCTTTATACAAACCACAGTTCTAAATCTCAAATTCCTTAGTCTTTCTGTGAGAGACTTTAATACACTTACTGTGTCTCTTCTTCATTCTTCTATGTAGACCAGACTGAATTTAACAAATGTATACAAAGAATAACAGCTGACATTAACTTAATGTGCAGGAGGTTAAATCCAATAACTGCTGCTTGGGTAATGGAGATGATAAAAGCATGCTGAGACCTGAAGAAGAGAAGTGATTAAATGAGTCTACACAGTTCTACTGCCTGTAACTGCTACAGAGCTGCAATAGTATTTGAGATACATTGGCACTAAAGCCTAAAGGAATTCTTAGTAAATGAATTAAGCACTGTACTCAAGCAGATGTAATAGGCCTCTAGTCCCTCAAGCTGCTGGGCTCTCATGGAAGTTGCTCAACAGATACTAGGAAGAATATCTATTTTGTCTGACAGCTTTCCCCAAACAYGCGTACACATAGATCCTGTGAACCTCCCTGCATCAAAAAAAYAAGTGATTTAACATCTGTAGATGCAAGCTGTGGAGCAGCAGTTCCCCAGAGGGACTACAGTGGCCACCAGCTCGTGGGGACTAACAGGAGACTGCAGCTGGGGACTTTGCTAGCCCAGCCTGCTACAACCCTTCTCTGCAGGATGGCAGGATTAAGGAGAAGGCTAAAACAATGGAATTTGTGCATGCCTAGTCTGCTTACTCTGCCTGACCAGAGCACAGATATCGGTGTGGCAGCTGCTTTCTCAACCCTCTCCCCTCATATTRACTGGTGGGCCAGTCTGTCAGCTGCATACGTATGCTTAGCAGTGGCATACTGGCAATTAAGAAGAGAATGAGTCACATTTGTACTGTATACGGGTGAGCAGTTTATAAAATATGTAAGTATGAAATCTAAGGGTACAGGAGTCCTACTGTGATTCAGGTTAGTTTTTTCCAGGAGTTATTTTCCCTTTTACAGGGGAGAAAACAAACAGTACGATTTTAAAAATTCCATAGTTATTTTAATAGATGTGGTGACTTGCAATGTGCATGCAAACTACTCAGAATCTCTATTAAAGTAGAATTTCTGTCTTGTTAGTAGTAACCAAGAACTAACTACTTATCAAAGTAAGAAAGTATAGATGGGAAAGACTACATGTAAGTACTAATTTTTGAAAATCTCAACCATATTTTCTATAATTTTCACATAAATCTGAAGTATTAGTATCTATACCAGAGTCAGGGGGTCATTCAGCCCATAAGGAACTGATAGAAGAACAATAAAAAAGAGATTTTCAGTTGTCACAACAGGTCTGGAGAAATGATGCATCAAATGATGCATCTCACTGCTTGAGAAAAATTTTAGAAATATCTTTTTCTTAAATGCTTTTTCCTTCCATGCAGCTGGAGTCTCGGACTGTGAAAACTGCCATATAGGCTTAAACACAAAGAAAATATAGAAAGTCATATTATTTATATCTGAAAAAATAGGTGCAGAGATTTCTTTGGATCTTCAAAATTAAAAGCAGATAAAAAAGATGCTGGAATAGCTCTCTTTCAGGAGAAATGTTGTGCTTTTCAGGATGCAGGATCTTTCTAGTCTTAACCAGTAACAATCTCCATCTGAAAGACGAAGGCTTTTAAGTCATTCTCCAGACAGCATTTATAATCTACCTAAGTCTCTGTTCCTGCAGCAAACCTTAAGGTCTATATTAATTTGCTTGTATCAGTATTGTTAAATTCCAGACGACTAATTCTTGGGTTCTATTCAGCACAACATTGCTGCCTTTTCTGCATTACGCTACTCTGGGTGACTGGTTATGCTCCAACAGATACGAAGGTAAACACTTAAAAGCCTACTCAAAGGGCAAATACTGCCTTTTCAGAACATGACTTAGGACTTCTCTCTCTAAAATACTGAGGAGAAGAGGAAATCAGTATTATAGAAGGGTAGTTATTCTCAACTTTCTTTTTCATCAATGATTTCTCCAACCTAATTTGCCCAGTGATTGCTATCATAATGGGTCATGATGGCTGTGGTGCAAGAAGAGTTATCGATATTGCTACCACCGTCCTGCCTCTCCACCTGCCAGCGGTGCTTTGCCAGAGGCATGCAGCTTGTCCTGTCATTTTTTTTTGCATAGGAAAAAGCAGGAAGAGCTCCTCCATTTTGCTTGTGGACCTGGCAGAGTTGCTCTTTATTTATTTATTTTGTTTTATTTGGTTTCGTTTTGTTTTGAGTAGTTCTGTGAAAGTACCTATAGCATATTTTTATTAATTCCTGCTTTTAGAGCTACTACTGGTAGCTCTATCAGCTCTCTTTGTTATGTATCCCTTGACATTCTCCCCTAATCTCAGAGGCTCGGCCAAGTTCTGGCCACGTTCGTACTTTCAATTCCTTTCCTTTTTCACTTTGCAAACATTAATTACAGGCAATAGCAGCTGAGAAACTTATTTTCTCTGTGATAAGCCTTCTACACTGATTTTCCAAGAGTACTCTAGTATACACACTTTCTCAGTCTCACTTTTGTTTAAAAATAAACAACAAATTGCATTTTAAGCAGTCCATCATTACAGAAATAATTCACCCAAAACMACAGAGAAAGGAACATTACCTTTGCTAGCTATAACAGGAACTTACTAGCATATGGCTTGATGTTTCATATGAATTTTTAAAAACTGAACAATCTGTCTCACCTTTCACTTCTCTGGCCCATCGTGTGCATCATCCTTATTACAGACGAATGCCAAGTTTTTATTTATTTTTATCTCATAGTTATGGTGMATACATAACGCTCAGTGACCAGCAGTGAATATGCTCTTGCAGAAAATAATTGAGAAGCTACAACTCTTATGTGTTTTTGCAATTTTCTGCAAGGCTTGCTCCTGTCATTAGCAGAAGCGATTCATAGGCTTTATATACTGCAGATTGGAAACTGAATCAAAGTTTGTTTCTTTTTTAGAGTATTTACAGAAAATCTTTAACTTATGGCAATATAGCCATTGTCTAGTTCAGTCAGCAAAAACAATGTATCTGAGTTATTATTTTATAATGAATTATACATTTTATTGTGTCTATGCATCTATACTATTTTACATAGTTTCAGTAGAGATAGAAAAGCATTTCTGCTTTAAATGTCCCTCCAAGCCTTTAAAACATTTCAGGGGAAATGTAACAGGATTTGCTTACATCAGTAAAGCATATATCTTCTTGAACTTCATATTTTATATTGAATTGGTTTGTGCTCTTAGTTTCCCCAGGAGGTTTTAAGATCTCTCTTCTTTTCAATCTCTTTCACAGTCGTGATTTTTTTCCTCTTCCCTCATATTTCTTTTTGTGATTTTTGGATTCAATGGTAACTTATCTTTGACATTAAGTGCTTACATTTTTCACATTAAGAATTTATAGTTTGCAAATATGTTCTCTGACACTTGGCTTTTGATATTCACTACTTAATTTCAAGAGAACATACTGCAAGAACATACTGCATAGCAGTAAAGTTCTCGTTATTACCCATTTTCAAAGTACAGCTTACCCCTTTCATGYGCCATTTTGCTCCGATCTCCTGTCATATTCCTGTCAAAAAGAGGCAAATCTGTCTATGGCACTTAAATTGTAAATATTGATATTTTCATGAAAGTCATGCAGCGGTCAAAAACAACAGTACAAAACAATACATAAACTCTCTCTCAATCATTAATTAAACTATGGAACTAATATTTTCTTCCCGCTCTCCCATCCTCCCTGTCACCACACTCAGGCATGGAGGCGAGGGAAAGAGACAATAAAATTCTCAATTTTATATTTTTCTCTCTCTTGTGAAATTTGAAGGATAATAGTGTAGTACAGTATATGACAAGACTGCTTATCTAGTGTGTCACTCTCACACTGCTGGTTCACAACATGTCTTTCCTCCTGGAGTCGAAGAAGAGAAAGATTTTGGGATTTCCGCTATGTTTAGTCTTCTTCAATACTGAACAGATGACCTCTGAAAGACCCTGAAATGCAGATATTATTTTTTAAAAGATGAATAAGAAGTAATTGTTGTTTATATTGCACAAGTTGTTGGAAGCCCCACCAAAGGTAGGATCCCATGCTATGCCCAAAAATCATCATTTTCAATTAAATGAGATGGCAAAGGGTATAGAATATGAYTTTTTTCATAGAGAGGAAAATAAGSCCAGAAGGGTTACAAAATCACCTTCCTGTTCTATTGTTCTGTTGAATCTTTTTGAATCTATATCAAGATGGTGTAGATAAGACGAGGACAGGACAGACACTTTCCAGTAGTGTCCAGCAAAAGGATGAGAGGCAATGGACCCTAACAGAGAAGATTTCATCTGAATGTGAACTTCCTGACCATGAGGGTGCCTGAGCACTGGAACAGGCTGCCCAGAGAGGTTGTGCAGTTGCCTTCTCTGGAGATAGTCAAAACCCATCTGCATACAATCTTGTGAAATCTACTCTAGCACCCTGCTAAAGCAAAGGGTTTGAACTAGACAATCTGCAGAGAACCCTGCAACCTTCAACCATTCTGTGTTTCTGTGAAAAAAAAGGTACTTTTTCCTTTCTTGTAACTTTAAGGACTAGTGACTATATGCAGGAGTAAAATGAAATAGCTATGCCACCGGGACTAAACATACTGAAAGGACTGGAGAGAAAAATACTTTTTTTTCTCATCATTATACATTATACATTTCATTTCTTTTAGATTACAAAATGAAGTTAAAAATAATTATACCTCTTTAACATGCTGTGAGAAAGCAGCAATGAAAAAAAAAACAATGAAAAAAGAAAGGCAAACCATTATATTCAGATCTTTCTGAGTGCAGCTTTATACTGCCCTTTTGTTCTTACATTTTGGCTTCGTCTTTCTCATCAGTTCCTGGAGTGAGAGAAGGGATGGCAGAATTTCAGAGGGAGTACCGCATATGTGCTAGCTCCAAGTTTTCTTGTGAAAATGACCAATAAAGCTGCACTGAATTAAAGATGAAGAGAGAAAAGGAAGGATAATAGAACTGACTGCAAATAAATGCTCAATCTCACTTGTGCTACCAAAACTTCCAAAAACAGTGGGAAGACTCCCATCTTTCCAATGATAGATAGCTTAATATATTTTGATAATAATACTATAAAAGCAGGCTTCACCTCGTTCAGAGATATTTAGATTAGCCCAAAAACACTGGCCATACTGCAATGGATTATGAGCACTAGACACTTCATATGCACAAGGTGCTTTGTTTCACTGAGTCAGTTCCATGGGAAGCTACAATAGCTACTACACGGGGTGTTTTCCTTTACATCCTGATGAGAGGGAGGGTAGAAAGATGAACAGCAAGAATGAAAGTAAACGGGATAAATGAAATGCAGAATACTTGTAACAAAAAGGGGTCATTAAAAAAACTGCYGTCACTACATTGTCCTTGAAGGTCTGCCCCTGATTTACAATTTTTTACAGAACTTCCAGACCAGTAATTACCAAAGATTGTTATTTAATAAAGATGAAGGCACATGGGAAATTTTCTGTTTATGCTATTCCCACTGCATCTCTCCTAGTGGAAATGTATGGCTATGAATTCTAATATAAATCTCAGAGAGCTAGGTAAAAAGAACAGTGAAAAGCAGATGGCAGCAGTTACTACTGACATATTCCCAGCTGGTGGCTTTAGCATTTAGAGATGAGCATCTGTTCTTCTTCCCTATTGCAAAGTGTTTTTAACTCAGAGGTTTTAAAAATATATATATTTTTGTTTGTGCCTGTTTTATTCATTTTTGCTGTTTACTCATTTAATGACTTATAACCAATGCAAAGTACAATGTTTACCAGTGTGACAAAGACCTCAAAACAGAAATATATGTCTGTAGTGTAGAATCGTAGTTTGTAAAGTAGAGTATGGGGAGAAGGGAGGAGGAATTTAGGTATTTTTAACTCTATGGTAGAGAAAAAGAATAATGGAAAATTGAAACTGTAGCAAAATGAAGCTCTAAACTGTGTACAAGAATTCTAATACTCCTTTTAGGTACCAGTCCCCTTTTTCTATGACTATTAATAAATTTTTGATTCTAAAGAAGAGTAACGTACTTAATTATCTAAATATCTAAAAATACTGGAAATCTCAGGTCTGACTTTAGAGAGAATCAACATTAATTTGAGATCAGTTCTTTTCTTAGTAGAGGGTGGGCTTTTAAATGCAGTGGAGTTAGATATAACTAAGGTTGAAAACCAAAACCAAAAAACAAACTTCATAATAGACAGTTGACACTATCTAATATTTCCAGCATCAGATAAGGTTCTCATGAAGTACAATTGGATTCATAAACAGGATTTGTTAGATCTATGAATTTATTTATCCATTGCTAGCCAGAAATGCTTACGACAGGGGACAAAATTAATTTGTTATGTTTTGTGTATTGTTGTGAATTGTGTAGATTAAATCATGGCAATAATGCCTTTGAGCCCAAGTCTTTACTACTTAATCTTTATAGGAGCATGGTTCCATCCAGATGGACCTGACCATGAGATGAAGTCCATAAAATGCAGATTCTTGGTATATCTGTTGAACATGAATACCTGTTAGATGGACARTATGATGAGTTATTGTCCTACAAAGTATGAAGAAAGTACTTTTCAGATCTTAATACACAGAATTTCTGCTGCCACATGTTTGTCCAACAGATCTCTGTGGGATTATCTGTTCTGCTCTGTATTACATAAAGAGAGGGTTTTTTTAAATTATGATACTGTTTCAAAATTATGTTTGTACTTCTCTTTAAACCTTTGAATAGTTTTATTTGTCTTTCCAGCCTCTGGGACACTCAAAACTGGCTTGAGTGGGACAAAATTAGCTAAAATGCTGATAAGATAAAAATTGTGTTAACTGATGGAATAAGTAGATGTGATAGAAAGTTTTGGTTTAAGAGTTTCCCTTCCTTTTGTTTAGTCATTTCCAGGATCAGAGAATCTGTTTAATCTTTAAAGTACCACAGAGCAAGATAACATAAAAGGCACAATTTAAAAATGCTATTTTATTTAAACAAGTCTTTTAATCAGATGTCATCTTCCAAAGATTGAAGAAAATGTGTGAATCCTTGAGACTGGTCTATTGCAATACGATATTCTTTGACTGACCCTCAAATACCGCACTCTCCAGACTTCCTAGGCCATGTATAGGGTGATTGTATGTGAAATGTTGCAGGGTAGATTTTGAAATAGCTGTTTTATTTATACTCACTCTGTAAACGAGTGTGCAAAGACGATCCATCAGCAGCATATGTGTTCCTTAAGTCCTCAGAAATTCGCTGATAGGCATAATCCATAAGTGGAAATAAAGCTAAACATAAGTATATATAAACATTTCATTATTTTTCATTACAAGTTGGTGTTCTAGAGACACAATGTACATCTTTTCCTGGTTTCTGCACTGAAAATGAACGATTTTTTCTGAGTATGGCTTGTCCATTACAGACAGTACATGGCTTGTCCATTCTGGTCATTTTCTTACTTCCCTTTTCATTTTCAGTCCTTGAATTGCATTTTAAGAATTATTTCCAGAATACCCAGGTTTAATATTTTTTATTTAAACAAATATCACTGTACTTTAAGAATGTCTTTTTTTTCCTGTATCTATTTCCTTTTTTCATTACCAAAACAATGTTCATTATGAAAATGTGCAAATGTTGCATAAATATTTTGTGAAAAGTTAAAAACATTCCAGTCCTGTAAATATAACTTCAGTGGACTACTTCAACAGTGAGGTCAAAAACATTAATTCTCATGCTGGTACTAACCTAAGCATTCTAACAAAACCAAAGCTACATTTCTCTCAGTATTCATGAAAAGATACGCCTCGGTATAGTGATCTAGTACCTAAAAAGCCAAATCTGCCCAAAAGCACTTGTTACATTGAATTTCGTACATTGTCAATTACAACTGTATTTGTGAAAAGTTGTCATTTAAGTAACCACCCAGTGGCATTTGTCACTTAAAAGTGCAGACAAATACGGCACAGAAACGCATGTGCATACTTGCATATGAAAAATCTGAAACATATCATTCCATCTTTTAGCTTTAAAGTTTTCTTTTGATGCTTTTATGGACCGACCATAAAATCATGGTTGAGGAAGATGTGGTCAGCAATGATTTATTTACAAAAATATCCTCAGAAATGTTACGAAATGGTAATTTATGACTTCTCTTTTGTGGAAATTGGCTTTTAATTTTCATTCTGAAACTCTAACATTGCTAATCTATATTATTCTATAATCTATATTATTCTATATTTAATATATATTATATAATAGCCTGATAGATCAACATATGAAGAATAATGCAAAGTTTGCTTTGGATTACAGCAACTTCATTGAATTTGCTTTTTAATTGGACTTTTATTAATTTTAGAAAAACTGTGAACTCCCTAAAGTGTGAAAATACATGCAGTTTTGTTTTTTTCTAATTAATAAATAGAGCAGAACTAGCTCAAGTGGCTAGCTGAAACCAGGCTAATTTTGGTTTATTCTAAGATATTTAGGGACAAATTTATGCTAAATCWATCTGCTATTGCTAAAAATAAGACACTTATCCAGAGCCTGGTATCAGTTTATTTAATCTGTTTAGGGAAAGGATTTAAATTGCAGCACTAAAATCTTCCCTGTGTTGGCAAAGCTAAAGATGCATTGTTAGCCTGGTGAAAGTGACTCCAAAAAAAAAAAAAAAAAGAAGACAATCTCATGTATCTCATGTATGTTCTACGGTCTATGCCTTTCCAAAGGCAATTTATATCACAGGCAGTAAGAATATTAGTATTTCCGGATAAGTTGATTTGCATATACACAGATGAAAGGACATGTGAAACTTTTAAAAATACTATTACCTGTAATAACTTCAGCCACCTATATTTCCATTATCTTTGTGGATCACGACTGCTCTTTAAAGTTGTGTAAAATACATATTTTGCAATGAAGATACGTGCTTTTTAACTAAAAGCACAGTATCAAGATCTTGACTCCTACATATATTCCAAGCTACAAACATAATGAGATGAACTAGTTATTTGTGCCAAGTTCAAGCATTTTGTCTATCATAGAGATATAACCTTTACTATCAATGCTTCCAGATCTATATTTTCTTTCATATCAAAGGCAGCATGATGACAGCCCAATTTACCCACTGATTGCAATAGAGACTGAAGAGTAAGCAAAACATAAAATGAAGGCATAAAAATTACTAGCATAAAGTGATCATTAGTGTCTGCAGGTGATAATAAGAATATCTTAAAAGCAAAAGAGCTATGCTGTACATTTGAGCTGCTTTCTAAAATACTGACATAAATCCATGTGTAAGCTTTTGCCTAGATCCTTGTCTAGGTATACATGCATGTCAGAGAATATTTGCATGTACATGTGAGTATGCATATAAAACTCATAACCTGAAATAAATTATTTCCTATAGTCAAAAAGATGATTTGATTAGATCCTTCTCTTTTTAAATTCATGCACACATTACTGTGTTTTGATACAAAAAAAATCCAAGCATTGTTTAACACCAACTTTGTGATACTGTTTTCATTACTGACTGAAAGGGTTAGATTTCAAAACAAGGATGCTGGAGTGACTGTTCATGAAAAGTTAATTTGGTTCCTGTGAATATCTAAACAAGTCATTCTAATATTTACATATACTGCACAGTTATACTAGCAGAATCATCTTATATTCATACGGATTGAGTGAGAAAATAATAGTATTGTCAATACAACATGGTATTCTGACAATCTTATCCCTGAGATATTTTCAAATGGGTAACTCTGAGAACTGTATCTGGATCTGGGCTCTCCAGGACAGGAGAGATGGGAGCTACTGGGTAGATTCCAGTGTAGGGCTGCAAAGATGGTTAGGAGACTGGAGCATCTGTACTGCGAGCTGAGAGAGCTGGGGCTGATTAACTGGAGAAGAGAAAGCTGAGGAGGTCTTACCTCTTTGTACCAATGCTTGAAGGGAGGTTGTCAAGAGAATGAGGCCTCTTTGTGTCTTTGCAGTGGTTACAAACTGAAGCATGGGAAGCTCTTCCTGAATATGAGAAAAACTTCTTGACTGTGGGGATGACAGAGCACAGGAACAGGCTGCCCAGAGAGGCTGCCTCGTGTTCTTGTGCTACTTCTAGCAGTGTGAAGCATAGCCATTGGCTATTTTTTCTATAGCTGTTCTCCGAAGAATCCCATTCAGATATGTTATAGTTATCAAAAAAAAAAAAAAAAAAAAAAAAAAAAAAAGAAGAAAAAGAAACCATTAGAATTAGAGAGCCAGATATCAGAATCCCACATCCCACAAAATATCTCTTGAAGTAACTCCTGGAGAAGCTTTGCAGAGATGCTTTCTTTTAAGCTTGTTCTTAGTTTTCCCTGTTCAGATGCTAACAGATCTAACTTTGCCTTGGTATGTTCCATTGTTGAAATTATAACATTCAAAAATGGAATAATTTTAGACAAAAAAAAAATGCCATTTAGAAATCCTTTTTTGTCGCTGTTGTATGGTATTACTATACTGTGCAATGAATTCTGTATTATGTTTTTCTTATCCCAGTATTCCTCATGGAAGTCAAGGCATATGGCTGTGCTTCTTTGAGAAAAAGGTGTCCTTTTCTGCTCTCTTTTTGCTCTTGGACAGCAACAATTTATACCATCTTCCCTGACGGCTAGTCCCTGTGTGGAGGAGAAAACCCAGCTTCACACATCTTTGATGCCCTTGTCCCATAGCTACACCACAGTGGAAGAATCCAGATGATGAAACAGAGTAGGTTTTTTTTCATTGTACTGAGTGTTCTTAAAGAGCGAGGACCTTTGAAGGCAGAGAGCAAAGACACAAGGAGGCTTTGAAAGCAAGTGTGTAAAACAGGAGAAAATCTCTTTTGAAAGTGGTTGTTAAAATCTGTTAGTAATTCTGGACAGAGATAAAAGTGAAAAAGAAGAATAATTTCTTTCTTACCTTGTTCCATCCTTCCTACTTAGAAATCCTTAAATTCTGTATGGCCATCCTTCCTCGATGTAAAGATCCTTTCCTTTTATACATCCTTTTGTACATCTTTTAGTATATCCTTTTATAAGATCCTTTCATTTGTTCTTTCTTCATGTAAGTGCTATCGCAATACACTATCCTTATATGCCCAAATCAGAATTTTGCATTCAAACAATGGCTTTGTATCTGAAAAGTAGGTATCTGCACTTATTTCAGCCTGTCTGTTTGCACCTGCAGCAGCATGAGGTTTCTAGACCACTACTCAACTTCTTGTACACACTAGATCTCATGGAGAATGGGGAAGGGATTGTTTTACCCTTCTTATTATATTGTTTAACAAAATGATCAGAAAGGCTTAGAAAAAAAATAAAAGGAAATGAAAACTCTTCACTGGGCACCATTCTACTTGTCTGTTTGGTTTTCTTTGTTTTCTTTCAACCATTTGACTAACCTCACCTCTTTGTGTTCAGCAGCTGAACAAAATGCACAGTGAGATACTCAGAAGTACCCACTTATTCCTTATTGCTTTTGTGGCAAAACTGTCCCTCCACATGTCAGTGTTGGCCTCTGACCCTACATATTTACTTCAAGTAAACATGCCAGATGGTGGAGAAAAGTGGCAGGTCAGAGAACCACCCTGGAGTGGGGGCAAAATCCTCTTTACAAGTTAAACTTAAAAGCAAAAATTTCAGCAAATGCCTTAGAGCAAGTTCACAGCTGCAATAAAATGAAGAATAGAAAAGAAACAAACAAAAATTTCATTCCAACTCAAGTTGAGAGGTGCAAGAAGGACAGTCATCCAAATCTGGGGGTTGGATACTGCAATGATGCCTTAAATATTTTCTGTGTCTCCCTTTTCTGGGAACGGGAACATGTCTGGAAAGCAAGGGGCAAAGTCACTGCTGTTGTTAAGTGTATTGATCTCCCTTGCAAAGTTGAACATATTGCATGTGGGGGGTAACTGTCTGTTGTCAGCAGGGGGTTGGACTAGATGATCTCTATAGGTCCCTTCCAACCTTAACCATTCTGGGATTCTGTGATTATGTTACTTTGAGCACCAAAAAAAGGCTGCTGGATGCTGACCGTAGACTTGTGTGTATCTTCATCGTACCATAAAGTCACATGAAATGTAACCTAAGGAAAACATAGCTATAGATTTTTTAATTGCAGTGTATGAGAAGGTATTTTTTTTCAGTTGCTTGTCATAGAAAGATATCCTTGCAAGATCACATTGCACAAGTTATAAATAATATCTATGACTAAATCTTATTCAGTCTTCTCCTAATTATTTTAATTAGAAGTGGATTATAGCAATCATTTCAAGTAAGATTCCCTGTTATTTATTAAGATACTCTGTGCCTTGCACTTTGTATAACTTCTGTGTAAAGCAAGGTATTTTATTGCCACCCRTTTAATCTTTTGTGTTTACATGATTCTCAATGTATGGAGCAAATATTTAACTCAAGATAGTGATAGTTGTGTTTTAGATTCCAGAAAACATTTTTTAAATTTCAGTAAATGCACAGAATCACAGGATGGTTGAGGTTGGAAGGGACCTCTAGGGATCATCCAATCCAACCCCCTGCTGCAGCAGGGACACCCAGAGCACGGGGCACAGGRYGGCATCCAGGCGGGTTGGGAAGATCTCCAGAGMAGGAGACTCCACAGCCTCCCTGGGCAGCCTGTGCCAGGGCTCGGGCACCCTCACAGGGAAGAAGCTTTTCTTCTATGGAGATGGAAATTGCTGTGTTTCAACTTGGGTTACCCATTTACCCCTCGTCCTGTCACTGGCCCCTACTGAGAAGAGTTTGGCTCCATCATCTCTACATCCTCCCCTCAGGTCCTTATACATATTGATCAGCTCTCCTCTCCTCTCAGTCTTCTCTAGGCTAAAAAGGCCCAGGTCTATAAACACCCTATAGTTAGTTTTAAGTGCTGATATTTATTAAATTGCAAATAGCAAGCTTTAACTGAAACAGATGTTTTCATCTATATTGTTCATTAAATAAAATATTAAGAAAATGGAAGAACAGTAATCATTATTTTACAGGCTTAGCTTTGAAGGCTTAATAATTTGCCTTTGATCACTCTATTACTGTACATAATTGCACAATTATGCATATATATTCTGCATGACTATGCAAAATGTATATAATTATTGTAATAATATGTATTATATTTAAAGACAAGTATCAAATACAGCAAAATACCTGTTTAAAAGAAATCARTATAAAGGACACTTTGATTGTGCTGCAGTATAGAGACAAATAGAGTAACCAGAGCTGTTAGTGGCATTGTCCAGTCTACTGAAAGATCTTTTAACATCGTTATAATCAGTGTGATAAAAGAAATTATAAAGAAAAGGACAAAACTTCTGACAGGAGGACTTGGAGGCTGGAAATGGGTACAAATCTCTTTCAGATGACAAGACAGTGGTGGCCAACAAGAGAGCAGCAAAATGGGTACTCGTCTTACTTAGCCCTAATTAAAAACCACTAAGACATAATTGGAATGGCAAATTCATATTTTCTCATTTTCCCTAATAAACTCTTAACTTACTCTTAACTCGTTAATTGATAACTAATTTCCTTAATCTCCTTTTTGCAAATGAAAGCAGTAATTCTTATATAAACTGCACAAGGTGAATGCTAGCTCACACAGCACCTGCCAGGGTAGTGCAGAACAGAAGTGCAACACTACCAAAGGAACCAAGCCTAGGGTGAAAATGAGACCAGTCCCATCGATGATATTGGGGCTCTGGCAGGCAGGTGTGCAGACATAGCTCASATTTGCAATCAAGGATCAAGATTCGCAGACCCTTCAGAGTTAAATCAGCAATGCTTTTTGCACAGCTCTGATGACTCATCACGTCACAATGACCGATCACCACTGCTGTTTCTGACTTAAAAAAATGCAGATAATGTGAGGAAAGGCATCTCTGATAACAACATGGAATAATAAGGCTAAGGCAAATATTCTTAGGGCAAACACTTTACTGTGAAGAATACTGTCCTTTTGTAGACTTGCACCTCTAATATCTCAGCTAGTTTTTTCAGTGTTGGATTTTTTGTTTTCTTGCTATAACCAAAATAATTGGTGAACCACCATGGCACTTGCTATTTTACTGAATAGGTACCTTCTTATTTAGTTAAATATAATTTCTAAATTATATTCTAATTCTAAATATAATTGGCTAAATATAATTTCTAGCTACCTAGCACTCAGCCAAATGCTTTAATTAGACATAAGCAACTCTCTTAGTTACAACAGGGCTAAGCATTAGTGTGCAGAGCACTCCATTTCCTCCTGAATTTAAACTCTTTGCTGTTAAGTTTCATTCTCCCCTCATCTATTTCGTACAACTGATGTAGCTGAACTGATCGAATGGAAAATTTTGGGGGGATTCTGAAATAGCCCAGATTAGGACGATACTGAAGAATTGTTCAGACTTGCAGAAGCAGAGCTGTATGACAGAGAGGGCTGCCTATAGTGCATGACTGTTGACAGCTCCTGTGTGGCTGATCCGCTATAGGAAGATCTGCATTTGGGTCTTGCATGCTGGAGAAAAACAGTGTCACAGAAAACAGTGGCTAGAAAAAGAGAAAATGTGCCTAGTATGTGATGGAAGAACTGCTCCGTGGACAAGGACTACACTTCTTGTCTATGGGGAGTACAAAGAATTTTGTGTTCAGCTGGTTTGGTAGATATTATATCTAATATGATTATTGTCCTCTATTGCGTAAAAATTAAAATTGATATCCCAGCTTTGAAATTACTGGACACTATCTCTGGACAACGCACCAATATTATCATAGGAAGAAAGAATAGTGTAGAGATATATGACATCAATAATGTTAGAAGTAAAAATCCTGATAAAATTGAAGCTATCACGAGCATTTTACATTATYGTGGAAAAACCAATCCAGCTAAAATAAAGTGCATTGAAATTTGACTCATTTCCTTGTGGCAAAGATGCCAGAATTACTCAGCCTTCCAATCCTTATATTACAACTACTGATGAAATTATCATAATAGAATTAATATTTTATACACCATAGTGGTTTGTATTTTAAACCATTTGTTTCAGAATGATGCAAGAGGCTGCAATTGGGAATTYTCAACACTGTCAATACCCAGCAGTAGTTAAGTAAATAGGAACATTGCTCATGGTTGCTGTAGCATTTTTAAGCACCCAGATATCACCAATAAATCAGTTTACTGCTGTACACTGAACTATATTTGGATAACCTTAGCAGAAATTGTACTTTCACCTGGCAGTGAATTTAAGGAAAATGACTAGGGGATTTTTTTTATGGCAAATATTTTAATGGCAAAAAGTTGCTTAGAAATAGAACTGGGCAAATAATATCCACAAATAATGTATCTTTTTTTTTTTTTTTTTTTTTTTTTTTTTTTTTTTTTTTTTTTTTTTTTTTTTTTTTTTTTCTCATAGCAGTCTTTGAATAAATTCTGATTCCTAAAAGTTGAAATGAAGTATTGCAAATGATGATACCCACAATCCTTCAAATAATATGAGATCTTGCAGGACAGAAAGCTGCCTTTTATTCTGCTCATATGGTTAGCAATTTTTTCAGGCAATATTCCATTAACCACAATGTCAAGTTATTTTGGCCTTTGACCTTCAAAAGCTCTATATTGCCCTTTGATAAATGATGGCAGAATGGTTGCAGGATTGCAGAAACTCACCTAAAATATGGGGCCAACACCAGATGTATGTTTAGAAATTGCTTTTTCCTTGTTCTGCTTACAGCTAAGTATGCATTGCACAGTGCACTTGCCTGTGTTGAAGTGACTGTTTCTCCTCTGAGCTTTCTTTGTAAGTGTGAGGCATAACATTTTCAGGTGGGAATCCTAGCCCAGTACAACTCTACCATGTGCATTACCTCTGTCTGTCAGTGAATGCTGTTCTACATGGAAAAATTCAGGAAAAGATAACAAGGTTAGAGAATGGCAAAGCTTGCTGAAGGAAGAGATAAGYAATACACTTTAGTTTTGCTCCCTGCTAAAGGGGCAACCAGAGGATTGTAATTTTTCTAGAGAAGAAGTAGAAAATGAAGATCTTGCTTTTTGGCATATTAATTCATTTATTTATTCATTTATTATGCACATGCTTTTAATCTCTACTTTGTGTTCTGCAAAAATATGAGATATTTTTGACTCTGAGACCTACAAATTATGACACTGAGAGTAGAATAAAAGGCTGAAATCTTTTTTAAACTGTCTTCTGACACCTGGATTTCTGGTTGAAAATCAGCAAATGTTGAGATTTTGCCAGATCGTAAGACTGTAGAAGCTGGGACTTGAAAAGAAAAGCCAGCTGTAATGCYGAACTACTGAATCACCAAAAAGGTTATGAATGGAATTTTATTTCACTGCTGCACAGACAGTTCAGGATTTCTTAATCCAGATATATCTGCAAAGTGTACATGTCTGTAAAAACAACAGATATACAAACAACAGTTACAAAAAAAAAGAAAGTTTTGTTTTCAATATATAGTCAGTGCAGTACGTAAGATCTTGATATAGGTATAGAAACTGGTGTTTTTAGGGCACTATGTCTGTTAGTAATATGGCTGCACCTTAAGTCAACTATTTATTGTCTCCAAATTAGCAAAGACATCTTATTTATCTCTTTTCTTTGTAGTCAGTTTTTTATTAATCCAGTAATATATTTCAGTTATGAAATTTCATTTATATTCATTTATTTCCACTTCTATCAACAATTATTTCAGTATACTTTTATGCTTTACTTCGTTTATCCTTCTCCCATCTGAATATCTTTAATGATTTCATGTTTTCCAGAGCTCTTGTTATTTTCCTCTGGACTCTGTACAGTTGATTTATGTCTTTTGTGGACTCAGTACTTGAGCTGAGATCTTGCCACTGATGCGTACATTGGAAAGATTACTTTATATATTTCATTGTCAACTGTCCTGTTCTTTATATAGATCTTACTTCAGTATCTGCCTCTTTTGAAGCAGCACATTATTGCTGACCTGCTGTTTCATTTACAATTCACTGTAACTCCCATASCATTTCCTTCAGCAGCCTGCTTAATCAGTTCTTCTCCCTCCAGTAGCTGCACGATTGATTATTCTTGTCAAGATGCAGAATTTTACACAAGTCCCTTTGACTCAAGTCTTCTCCACATTTTTTTTCAAGAACATTTTGATTTCTATTTTGGTTGTTGAAAAACTATGCAGTCCTTCTGAGCTCTGTGAATTATTAAATTCTTAATTAAAATAAATAGTTAATTAGCATTTAATTAAGAATAAGAATTTAATACCTATTTAATTTTGAATAATTGAAAAATGTAAAACAAACATCTGGAGAATATATTAAGTTCTTCCTCCCCATCTGACAATGAGCTACTGCCTTCACACAGCTCCCCTAAATTCTTAACGATATATTCTTATGTTTGTTCCTACTGCTATTTTTGTCTTATTAATAAATCACATCAATATTTTCTCCTATGTTCCTYTATCATAGAAAAATACACTTTTATAATGATTGGCACTTGATATGTCCTTTTCTTATATTTTAAACCTTTTCTGACCTCCACAGTTTCTTTAGAATTGGTAAGTCATTAAAAATACNTTCTTTTCCTCTAAGGAGTTCCTTATTCTCTGTCATTGATGCTAATAATATTACTAATAAGCAATAAACTTGTCATTGATGAAATACATAATGGCAAGTAAGCTCAAAATGTTACTAGGAGTGAGGAAGAATAGGCAACAAATGCTGTTTGTATCACCACGTATAACCTTCTAAAGCCAAGAAACTTAAAAGGTAAAAAAGCAACTACTCTTATTTGATAGTCAGAATTKGTGTGGAAATGATCGAATGTACTCGAAATGACCAAAACATTTTTGATCTCTAATGCAATAAGAGCATTTTTTTCTGTAGCTAATAAGCTAATAAGACCAAAGTGTCTGTAGATGGATGCATGATTTACTCTGCTGGTGGTTTAAGTTTGTGTATGGATTACTARCAAGAAATAGAGATCATTCCTTTTTCTTCAGAGTTATCAGCCCGAGCCATAGTGAGTGCAAACAAATACACAGTGAAGTGAGTGAAGCAGGAAGGAGTAGAGGAAGCAACAGTGGCAGATATGACAACAACTCCAAAGCCCACGACTTTGACATGTGACTTAAAAATCTGAGATTTTTGTGACTTTGCCAGAATAAATGGAGAAAAGCTGATGTCTGAATATATCATCTTTTTTGTTGTTTTCTTAGTTTCTAGACAATAAAGAAACATTTGCAATGTAATCAGGAAATAAGAAAAAAACTAAATGAAATAAATTCAAAACTTATAGGAAAAGCACATATATCTTCTTTAAAGGATCTTTATTCTAAGATAATTTTATATTTCCTGATTGGAACAGAGCCACCAGATATGACTTTTCATTTCTAACCACTCAGAAACTCCTCTCCTACTTTGCCTTAAAACTAAAAAATTAAAAAGACTGTCACAAAATCTTTTTGAGATCCCATAGATGGTACAATCTATATACCAGACAGTAAAATCTAATACATAGTAGAATTGCTAACAATGAATTACAGATATGTTAGTTTATTATTATCACATGCATACTCTACAATACCTTGACTGTGTAGTTATTACAATAATATGTATCATACACATGATGACAAAAAGTAGATCTTGCTTACCATGTATTTGAGACAGTATGTGCAAAGTGTTTTTATTATATTAAAACATTGCACTGCTTCCTGCAAGTCAAGAGGAACAGGAGATTGGATAGGCAATCATATGTTTTCCTTACCTCTCCTCTGTAAATCCTTAGTTCAGGAGCTATTAGTTCCCTATTTCTTCAGGAAAGCTTATAACAGCTATCCTTCATTAAAATTGCTAGCTCTAAGAGCCTGCAAATATATTAAAAAGAGATCACCCTTTACAATGGATGAGTCTTTTGATAGAGGGTTGTGATACCCACAATTTGTGACAGGCCTATCTTCTAACTCTTAAACTAATTCAGGACAAGAGTAAAATCCCATCTAGGTCACACTGAAATTGGGTTAGTAGGTCCTGAATAAAACCAAGAAAATACGTAAGTACTGACTTTGCAAAGAATTTATATTTATGCTAGTGTAAATGAATTATTTGAAGAATGCTAGCAAAATTGAGGGGTTTTATGCAGTTAGTTTTTTTCCTATGATAGTAGCAATTGATTTAATATATCTTACAAATATAAAATAGCTTTCAGACTGAAGACATTGATGTCTTCTCTGATTCTTTTGCAGCCTAAGTGTACCTTAGAACCTTCTACCTTAGAAGTGTAGTAGTGAAGTATAAATAAAATAGTACAAAGTATGTGGCTGCACACAATTCATTTAATTATGGAAGACCTTTGTATTACAGAGCAGGTGTTTGATATCAAACATGAGGAATGACTTCACTAAAACAGAGAGGGACCTGGGCATCATGGTGGATGACAAGCTGACCACGAGACAGCAGTGTGCCCTGATGGCCAAGAAGGCCAACGGGATCCTGGGGTGCATTAAGAAGAGCGTCCCCAGAAGGTCGAGGGAGGTGATCGTCCCCCTATACACAGCCCTGGTGARGYCACATCTGGAGACTGTGTCCAGTTCTGGGCTCCCCAGGGCAGGAGGGATGTGGAGCTGCTGGAGAGAGTCCAGCACAGGCCAAGTAGGTGATAAGTGGCATTTTCAGTGTTCCATTCCTAGTTTCAATTTTGTTTTTCTGGATGTATTTTTTTTTATCTGATCTATTTATGGTAGGCTAAATATTATCTGTGTAGTTTATTAATATTTGAATCATGTGATTGATTTTTGCTTAAATGAGTGAAATCTTGCTGTTGTTCACAGGAAAATATATTATCATATCTTGCTTTTGAAGAGTCCTTTCATCCAAGCTGCTTTACATGGTTTGCAGATATTAACCTACCCTATCCTACTACCCTAACCCTTGTACTGTATTTTCATTGTCATTTCTGAAATTGAGAAACTGAGGTCAAGGAGGAGTTAAGAAGTCTTTCAGTCAGCCCAAGCCAATAATGGGTATGGATCACAAAAATTCTAGCTTTCGGACAATTTCATGTCACGAATTCAAGTAGGCCACATAAATTCGCAGAGGAGAGTTGAGTTTGGCACAGTCATAACCTTTAAATGGTATTATCTGTGAGACTAGGGCATGCACTCAAACAAGTTCAAACAATCAAAGGAAAATGAAACAATTCTAGGATATTCGATGCAAATAGCAATTCTACATTCTGTAGTTTACAAAAAGACTGGAGCTCGTATTTGTTCTACTCTTAGTTCTATTTATTTGTGACAAAGTTATTTTAAAAAGTTATTTACTTAAGCAATGATAAACCTTAAGTTTGTCATACTGATGTTTACCCAAACACATGAAAAAAGTGAATCCCTCCCCCCTGACCTTTGGCATATGGAACTTCTGTTTCCAGAAGAAAGTTCAGTAAATGCCAAGTCCTTTGATTACCGGATTTTTGTCATCAATGATTGCTATGTTGTACCTTAATTATAGATGTCTGTCAACAATCCTTTAATTTTTGATATGTAAGAGGTTGAGTTGCTAAGTAGAGTACAGTGTGTGGTGATGTCTTCACTTACTTYAAATGGTGGAGGGTCCCTCGGAAGGGAAGAGAGAAGTGAAATTTCTTGACCTATTCGCCACAAAAAAAAAGGCAAAAGTTGTTTATGCTACTGATAGCATAAACTTTCTGCCACACAACTCAGATCTCCTTTAGGAGGAAGAAGGGAACAGGTAAGCATATAACTGAAAGTCCTCTATATTTCTGTGTATATGAGATATGAAAGAATAACAGATTTTATGAGCCCTGCCTGCTTTTCTCTAGTCATGCTGCTAGAATTCTTGTGGGAAAGATAAGAAATCCCTCATAAGATTTCAGATAGGAGCAATTTAAGAAAGAAAAATCAAGTCAAGTGAAATACAAAGGAGCTCTATTCCAAGATAATTGTATTTAACCTTCATTCCTTACAAAAAGCTAAGCGGCAAAAGCTGCAGTAATACCTTGACAGATGCAGGATGTCTCTCTGCTGATTAATTTGGAAACACTGAGCTTCATTTTACAATTTGTTCCAAGTCATTATGCTATTTACTTAACAGCTCCTGCAATTTTGGCTGCACTGATGGGCATGTGCCATTATCTTCCTGATTTACTCCATGAAGGATACAAAATCCTTCATATCTTCATCCTTTAGTATATATATTCATACACAATAATGACAGATCAAAGCATCTTTTCTATATGAATGCCACATTACAAATGTATGATATTTTGTAGGATATTAAGATGATTTTACTTATTTATTCTATTATATTTGCATATTGCAATCTATTTTACACAAATAAGAAAACAAAGTTTTATCTTTAGCATGCTAATGAAATTCTGGTATTTGGGAAGTCTTTGTGGAAAATTAAAAGTTTTTTAGTGAAACTAAAAACTATGCACTCTTCAGTTCAGTAGGCAGAGGCTTCCAGTCAAGCAGATTTCTTAGTCACGTAAGAGGAGTTCTTTTAACGCAGAATTTGTCTCTCAGCACTTTCCTTCTACAAATTGTCTTATACAGAAGAAGAGCTTTAGGCTTCTACCTACAAAGTGCTTAAGTATGTACATAACTTAAAGGTTAGGAATAGTTTCATTCAGATCAATGGGACATTCACATACTTAATGTTGAAAAGGATGTCTGATTAAGTGCTTGTATCCTAGGCTGAACCAGGGAACATACCATGATGTGAAGTATTTTAAGTCAATTTCAAATTTAACCAGAAATGGGCATTCTGTGTATTTTTTTTGTTGTTGTTGTTGTTTCCTTCCATACATAGGAAACTTTGATTCAGGTATCAGCTAAGTTGCAGCTGGTTCTCCTATGCTTGTTATCGCTATGTCTGTGAAATGAGCTCTTGTGGTTCTTTATTAAAGCACTTTTTTTTTTTTTTTTTTTTTTTAACAATTAGAAGTTTTCACTCCTCTCTGCTGTGTGACTGGACTCGTGCTTTGAATGGGGGTGAGGCTCGTGTATCACATATTGGATAATAAAACGATAAGAGTCTTTGCTTCTGAAATATAATTGTTTTGAATAAGGAAATTTTTTATAGAGCTGTGGAAGCTGTTATTACTCTTCTAGCCAGGGGAATATAAATAACCTTCTTCAGGTCTTTTCCAAAATTGTTTCTGTGAAATCTATGCCATTAAGTCAAAGTTTCAAGTTGGTCTTTACAGATTTAAATTTGAATCAATGTAATGTACCAACAGCACTTACTCCATATTAAATAATTCTTGAGATTCAGAGTGATCTGAGCACAACTTGCCAGGGTTGTAAACCATAGTTGGATACTTTTTCAAAAAAGCCAGAGCTTTAAGAGTAATGAAAGCAAAGAATTCTAAAACGTTAGAGTAATTTCTGTGGTGCACTTTGCAGTCAGCTACACTGCATGTTTTCTTTTTCTTTTTTTTTTGCTTTTCATAATTAAAAAATAAGCAAAAATGTAGACATAAAATTATACAAAATCTCAAGAACAGAATGAAACTGAAAAATGTCTAAGCAATAGTAGCTGTAGGAACAGAGCACTTTGGGAAGTTTATGCTAGCTTTAATCTTTCATGGTCCTATTCCAGAACTTTAAAAGATATTTTGCCTTTCTTTTTAGGTAGAGTTAACTGTCACTTTGTATATAAGAAAAGAGAGAAACTGCAAATAAGACAAAATTATCAGCAATAAAAACGGTTTGTGATTTTGCCTCTTGAGCAGTAGTAAAATTCATGAGTTATTTGTTACATATTAACATTTCTGTGTGGAACTAAGTGATATATTAGAAATATTAATAGTGAGCACACTTTGTATGTTCTTGGAAAGATTTCTCAGTAGCCAAAGCAGTTATTCTAGAATAAATATGGAACAAAATATTTTGTCCCATGTACTGTGTATAATGATTTATCTTCTTGGCAAACTCCTCTTTCCACACAAATGGTTTCATCTAAGTTTCTTTCTTTGGCAAGCAGCAGGAGACGTGATGGGAAAGGTACTCAATTCACTCTTCTTGCTTTGCAAAATAATAATATAGCTGAAACTTCTGTTGACTTTCTATTAACCAAATACTTGGAAAATTCTGCCTTCCCATTGCCTAACATGAAAAGTTTGAGGTTGCCTGTCTAGAAAGGAGAACTTTTTCCATTAAAAAGAAAAGAAAAAATACACTTAAATTGTTTCTTTGAATATCAGCTTTTAAATGACTTATGTATACATATTAATAGTTATCTAGTTGATCCAAAATTTTTCTTGAGCAGARAGCTGCATGTTCTCTACCCGTCAAGCAGTCATACTGGATTGCATTTTTCAAGAATTATACACAAAGAATTTTTTTCTAATTTCTGATTGCTCTGCAGCCCTTCCTCTGGTGCTCGGGGATTGTCATTCCTTTTTAGTAATGAGTCAAGTGAGGAAAAAAATGAAGCTCATAATGCTTAGGTCCTTACCAAGTGGATTGTGGCTAAAATGAATAAATTGGCCTAATGGACTTATGCCAAAATATATGAGTCATTTGATCTACCTAAGGGCCAGGCAAGAGGCACAAATTGAACCCAGTCCCCCCATGAGAGTCTGGAGATGCAAGTCTACAACACTAATGACACAAAATATTATCGACCTTGATGCACTAAAAATATAAATTGAAATAATTTAGCATTTTCAAACTCCTCTTAGGATCAGTGATATCAAGCTACACTAAGTTGATCAATCCGTAAATGCTGGTGGCACATAGGAAAGTACATGCTGTCAAGGGAAAAATAAAAACAGAATATTGTTATTTATAAAAAAAACCAAAGTAATGTGAAGTGGGGTCATTTACTGGCTTGAGCAGCTATTACAGGTCAGGAATTGTCAAAGAAGCCCTTTCCAGTCTATATCTTAAGTCATGTCCTTTTGTGTGATACTCGTGTCAAATTAAACATCAAGATTTACGCTRCTTTGCTAGGAAAACTCTGAAGTTTTTAGTCAAACTCCATCATACGAAACCAAACTATAGGTGTGGATAGATCAAACTTATGACATTGCTCATCTGCAGAACAGAAAGACTTTTTTTTTTTTTAATACATACCATTGTTCCCAGCAAAAGAATGGAAGAGAACACACACCATGAAATTTACTTTTAAAATGGTAGTGTAAGGTAATTAGAATGGAGATTCAACACTTAATCAGTTAGTGCAATTTTCCCACTTATTTTAGTAAGTAATTCATTTACTTTAGGCCAACTTAACTGTGCCAGGAAGCAGTTTTTAAAATATATTTCATTAGTATTAGCTGTTCTAAATAATCTTGAAATTATCTTTAAACATATCAAAGTATATTTAAAAACATAAATATGGAATTTCTTCTTATTTTCTCTTTATGCAAACACAATACATGAATACATGCAAACACAACACAAAATCACATGAAATAGATCCAATTTTTAAAATAGAAGAAAATTCATTATATGGGCTTTGGCTAGTGAATGAGATTTTTTTTTCAGTCAATTTAGTACTTATTTTTAGATCTCATGGAAATATAAATGTGTTATGCATTGAGATGAAACAGTTAAAAGATTAAAAGCTACTAAGCAAAAAAATTATTGTTATTTTACTCATGGAAGTTCTTAACTTTTTAAAGGCTAATGCTTGTTAAAAAATGGTCCCTATGGTAAACACTAAAGCTAAGACATGCGATATAGTGACTTATTATCATCACGCAATGCAGATAAATAGGCATCAGAATAGATTCCACCTATACAGAGTTTGTAAGTAGGATCAAGAAACTCACTAAGCTGATAAAAAAATCATTGAACTGGAAGAGAACTACACATATGGAAATAAGTATTTGAATTTGGCTTTGAGGACTGTGGCCTTGTTGCTTTTGCAAGTGTTGAATGATTTGAAGAGTGATCCAGCACCCTGGTAGTGTATGTTTAGAAACAGTAGCGCACTAATACAGGGCAGAATAGCTTTTCAGAGGAGTTGCAAAATATACTTTAACAAAATAATTTGAAAAATAATCTTGTTACCATACCACATCTAATTAAGATTCCCTTTCCCATCACTGGCAGCTATAGAATTCTTGCATAGAAGCAACTGATATTTCATTTTTCCACTGAAGAAACTTGTATCAATAAAGGCTAAAAACCATTGTTTTCTATTTATACCAAAATCTAAGAAAAAAAAATGAGATGGGTCACTACTGTTCTAATACTTTTTTTTTTATCACATTTCTTTGATCGTCCTTATTTTTTAAATTCTAGAGAAGGAGACTTGATTCATACTTCTCTGARAAACAACTGGCACAATGCAAACTATGCTAATGGACAACATTACATATATACTGGGATTTAAGCCCAATACTCTGTTTAGTCCTTATTCTTAATTTAAAAGAAACAGTTTTCAAGAGCCTTATTCCCTTGGCTTGCCATAAATTTGAAAAAAATCATCGCTGATTTAATATCGGTGTATGTGCATGAGTATTACCTACTGCTTTGACTGTGTGATTATTTTTCCATTCATTTCACAGTAGAATGATGATACCTTGGATTCCTTATTGCTGGGAGAGTGTTGATGAATTTGCATGCAGAAAAACATTGTGCATGCTAGATAAAAACCGTTGGTTTAAAAATAATGAATAATTTGCTCTTAAACTTTTGTAGACTTCAATGAACTGTATCGTTTCAAATGTCTAACTTTGTGTCATATGTATATGTCACATGTATATGGCAACATGATTCCAGGCAAAATAATGGGAAAAAAACCACCATTTTCCATTAACTCAGCAGTTAATGGAAAAGTCTTTCCCTTCCTTCCTTCCTTCCTTCCTTCCTTCCTTCCTTCCTTCCTTCCTTCCTTCCTTCCTTCCTTCCTTCCTTCCTTCCTTCCTTCCTTCCTTCCT
>NW_020455680.1:202805-212739 GCF_003342845.1 Nothoprocta perdicaria
CCCCAAGTGCAGGACCCTGC
The DNA here is from genome assembly GCF_003342845.1 of Nothoprocta perdicaria. NCBI lineage: Eukaryota > Metazoa > Chordata > Aves > Tinamiformes > Tinamidae > Nothoprocta > Nothoprocta perdicaria. The sequence goes on from NW_020455680.1 coordinate 202,826, forward strand.
ACTTGCCCCTGTTGAACCTCATGAGGTTTCTCGCCGCCCAGTCCTCCAGTCTGTCCAGGTCCCTCTGGATGGCAGCACAGCCCTCAGGGCTATCAGCTACTCCACCCAGTTTGGTATCSTCGGCAAACTTGCTGAGGGARCACTCCAGCCCTTCATCCAGGTCGTTAATGAATAAGTTGAACAGGACCGGACCAAGAACTGACCCCTGGGGGACACCACTAAGTACAGGCTGGACTCTCTGAAATGTGTTTCTTGTAGAGACACTTCCACAATTTTTAAAGAAAGTCTCAACATGTGTTTGTGTTGTGCAATAGAACCTTGGAAAGATGGGAAAGGAACATCTTTTAATCTTAAGAATCAAAGTGTAATGTTGGGCTACAAATGTACATAGGTAAATTCTAAGGGAAATATTATCCTTCAAATCTTCTTGGCTACTTTCAGAGTTGTATGGTCGACCATGTAGTCTTAAGACAATTGAATGTACTCCTATTCTAGGCCCATTTCTTCTGAGTGTTGGTCAATTTCATCATCAGTTGTTCATATATTTGAAATTCAGTCTGCAAGCATGCATGTGGGCAAGTGGAGTATGATGTATGTAGCATCTGGGGTGTCCAGTGTTGCTAACATGCAGGACTTTTTTTTACTGTCTAGTTGATTTAAAATTAAAATGGATCTGTTCAGGAGTATGGATAAAAAAGAAAGTCCCGGGAAGCAGATTATGTTGCAGAGAGCAGGTAAGGCAGTCAAAGATACAGAATTAATCACAAAGCTCTGCAGTTTATCACCTGATTCTGCAGTTTATCTCACCCTTACAGAAAAGCACAAAGCTTATGTATTTGTAAGACAAAAATATATAAATGGGAAATGATATGTCTGTATAAGAGGAAAATCTTAAGTGAAAATCTATTCTTTTTTGTTTGTTTTCTGTTTCTAGGTTTCACTTCAAAATAGAGATCTAACTCTACATTCTATACATGCTACAAAGTCAGTACTGACAAGCAGGTGGAAAAATTCTTATCAATGAATAATAAAATGAGTTGATTTTTTTTCCTAATGCCATCTGGAACCTATGCTTCTTTGAAAAGAAGTAGTTGTTTGTCATCTTGAATAGTCAGGCTCTCTGAAGATCATTGCTTCATCTTTTGAAAGGTGAAGCCATGAAATAAAAATGAAGACATGAAACTAAAACTGACAGCAACACAAATGCTGCAAAAAAGCAGACAACAAAACATTCTGCAGAGGAAGCATTTCACCATTTCTTCTGTAATTCCATCATGTCAATAATGCAAAGGTTAATCTAAGGTATGAAGCATGGGACATGTTTCTTTCTAAACAGAATTTCCATTGTTCTAACTGATGGAAGAAGGTGAAATCCCCTTAGCATATAAAAACAAGCAAACCATTTGCTGTCTAAGAATGCGCCTATATGTTACACACTGATCAACTAATTACCAGTAATTAAGCAGTCTTAGAAGTGGCAAAGAAGACTGTTGGAAAAAGTTAGAACCCCCTTTCCAAGATATCTTATTTTAAATTAAATATACAGAAAAGAGAAGAAGAAAAAAAAAAGGTGATATAAGAAACTAGTGCATTTGGAAATGATAAATTAGTAATTGCAAATAATGTTGTGCCATTAATCACAAAAAATCACAGAAATCACAAGAAAAAAAAMCACACAAAAAAATACCCTGGAATACTCTCAGAGAAGAATGAACACTTTATCTTTAGATGTTCATTTACCAGTGATGAATGAACATTTACCATTTAATTATACAGTAAATTCTTCATATATACAAGTCTTCCACATTTTTTTTAGTCTTATGGAGGTAAGATTGGATGCAAGAGTTTTTTCTTTTTACTAGATGTATAGCAGTGTACGTAGTCTACAGTTTGCAATATCTAGCCTGAATATCATACTATAAAATAAGAATAACTAGGAAGTCATAAAGTTTTAAAATATTTGATAACCAGACTAAATTTTTGTGTGTATATTTATATATGTATATATGTATATATGTATATATAACATATATGTTATACATATGTTATGCATATACATATATATGTTATATATATTATATATAATGTGTAATATGTAATAATATAATATATAATATATAACATATGTATAATAAATGATTAGAGGTGGTAGTCTTGTTACTTTGTGATTATTATCCCAGAATAAGTGGTACATTGGACATACTCATTAAAAGAATTTTAGTAAATATAATCTCCAGTTCAGCTAGGTAGGAAATAATTTTTTTCCAAATGCAGAAAGAACTCAGAGAATTAATAGAAAATGCTAGCAAGATGTTTTACTTTCTTTGAGAAATTRTATCTTCCATTTGATTCTACAATATTGTAACACCTGCAACTCTTTTAGACGAGCATTTGGTTTTGCTGGCTGTGCGTGTTTTAGGAAGACGGAGTCTTAAACTTATCCACTACTCTACGGGTCTTGTCTCATTTTTCCTTCTGTACAAAAGCMCATGTTATTCTCAGAGAGGCTCAGAGTTTAATCAGTACTAACATCCTTTGTTATTAACACCAGCTGGTGAAGCGGTACCAAGGTCTTTGCAAGTTCAGCTGTGACCTTGACAGGTATTGTTGGAACACAGGGCCGCTCCATAGGGACCTCTGAAAGGGAAAGTTCAGATCCCGAGGCCAAGAGAGTGCTACAGATTTGCAGCTTCTGCTTTGTCAAATCTGGAAAATAAAAGATACCAGATAACAAGAGCAACAAATGTTGTGCTATCCCACACCATTATTGAAAGTAAATAAAGTATTCAACACATCTATGTAGCATCTTGCTTTTGTCTTTTTAACTTTAAAACAGAGAATGTATAGCACTTTGCTGTTCAAGAAGAAGTGAACAGGCACAAAGATGACAAAGTCTTCAACCTCAGGTTTACAGGAATCAAACTTATGGAATTAACACTTTTAATTCTATGATTCTCTTCCTCCTCTAAACAATTTAAGTGAGAGATTCACTGAGTATTTTTTACTAACTTCATGAAGGTGGAACTTCTTGTTTTAAATCAAGCAAAGATCAATAAACCCAGCAATAAGTGACTTTCTGATTTACATCTGAGAATTACTCTGCATACAAAGACTTCTCCACTAGTTGGGGAGACTGGATATAAAAACTTTTTGCTTCATTTATTAGCTCTGTATTGGCAATTTACAGTTTATGCAGAAATATTTTTTCGTCAAGAAAAAGCTGATTGCATTACAACTCTTTAACAAGAATACCTTTGTAAGTGGAAATTTTCCTAAGTATAGCTGAGGTTCCCTGTGACCTACTTCCAATGCTTTTAGAGTTCTAAGATTTCTCACTCTTATTTAAGTACCTCTTTTACATATGATTGGCTACAGAACAAGACTCACAATTTAATTTTAGATCAGAAGATAGGGGCTTTCGTCTGTGAGATTAAATTCAAAAATAACTTTTTAGATCACAAGATACTGACAATTTTATGGAAATGGTTCACATTTCCACTCTAGCTGTTATGAAAGGGGGACACGAATCCTGAGCATTTAGAACTCTATTCTGACTATTTGTATTTGTACGAATCAATGTTTTTTCTATCTCTGGTCTCATATGAATATCTTTTTCTATTTTCTATTTCTTACATTAACAAAAATAGTATTTCTTTCTCAAAAATTCTATAGAGTTGAGTAAAAATGAATTTTTTTCCAAAAAAAATTTTCTATAAGAAAATAAATAATATAGAGTTAAATAATTTCTTTTTTTATTTCTATTATCTTTCAAGATCATGTAATATTCATATAATAGTTTTTTTCTTCTAAATAATCCAAAGAAAATTTCAAATCTATTGGCTTTTTTTTTATATTTCCCAGATGAAGAAATGAATTATGAAAAAATGATGATGATATTAAGAGGGATTTTATATGATTGCTATTAATTCTTATTCTTTGAGTATTGTATGATCAATACACTTCTAGATGAACATCACCTTTCACCAGCAATAGTAGTAATGSGTTTTATTAAGTAACTCAAAAATGATCATCAATTTCCTACAGACTCTTAATTATCTTATGGTAGGAAGAGACCCTAATAACAGACTATCTGTTTCTGAAAGCTTTCTTTATATCTCTTTGTGTTATTTTACATGCAAAAATACAATGGAACTTGGTGCATGAGATTTACCTGTCTTAAAATCCTGTCACTCAGGATTTACAATGTTTGTCACAGAAAATAATATTTAACTGTGCATTTAGATTAAATGTTTTGTCTCAAGTCATGTTTTCTTTAGGTTTCACCATTTGAGTTTTGCGGCCTTGCACATTTATGTAATTTGAGAGATATCAAATATATGAAATGCATATCAATCCACAAGATATATTATTCAATGCCATGGAAGCAGTAAATCAGACAAAGCTACAATCCTCAGTAAAAGTATAAATGTGTAGAGCCAAGGTCCACATCGAGAAACCTGGGAATCAGCAGGCTGCATGACAGCTTGACTTTGACCTTAAATGGTCTCAGCTGTTGAAGAGTCTCTTGAGAGAGCTAGTACACCTTATATTATGCTCTCCAAAATTGGAAATGAAGAGCAGCTCTGAAAGAATGTTCTTTGGATGGTAATTTTTGGCAGTATAAATATATGTCCATATTAGTTGATAAATTATAACCACATCTGTTTGCTACTTGTTTTAGATTAGGATCACTGTCTCCAAAAGTTTATTGAATTCCTTGCCCTGTTCCTTGTCTCTACCAGTGTCTCTTTGCTCTGTTCATATGATACCAAATAATCAAAATAATAAAAAACACCAAGGAGGAAGAATGTCTTTACTCTGAATGTGACAGTGCACTGTAACAGGCTATCCAGAAAGGTTGTGGAGTCTCCTTCTCTCCAAATCTTCCAAACTTGCCTGGATACCTCCCTGTTCCCCATGATCTGGGTGTCCCTGCTGGAGCAGGGAGGTTGGACGAGATGATCTCTACAGGTCCCTTCCAACCTCAGCCATTCTGTGATTCTGTGTGAATAAACTCTATTTACATTAGATCTTTCTTTGAACATAATTGGATGACATTAGAGGGACATTAAGTTCACTAAGTTGACTACAATGAACTAAGATAATTGTGGATTTAGATGGATTTAGATTTAGATGTGGATGCTTTAGGATTATGCCATCTAGAACATGCAGCTGATTTGTAATGGAAACATACATAGTTGTAATCAGAGTGTGACAAGTCTCTATACAGATGTGTAAAAATGAATTGAACTCTATATAATTTCAGCTGACGACTACCACCTCGACCCTGTTTGAACCTAAGGGGTTATATTTTAGATATATAACTGTTTTAACTTTTTGTCTCCGCTCCTTAGTGCAGAGGAAACCTGGGGGGTGCTGGGGAAAATCAGGGCAGTGGGCAGTGCAGCTGGACATTGCAACCAAAGCCTGTCCCAATTCTCYGCAAGACGGCAGTACAGCTGAGGACAACTCTAGAACCATAGGGAACCCCGAGGGGGACATGAGTGACACTGACGGCCCCAGACTGACCTGAGTCAGGCTCCTGGAGTGTGGATAAGCGTGAGGGGCTCACTGGAGTGTGAGTTCAGGGACAATGAGGCCTGTGGGTGCCCTCAGGACACTGGGAGCTTGCCTACTAGGCAAAGGTGACACCAGTTGTCTGCTGTTTAAGTAGGAATGGAAATAAGAATAATTGATTAACTGATCAAGTTGATCAAGTGTTTCRAGATGTAAATGTGGATGTGAATGTTAATTAATAGTAGAAGTGAGGTATTAGTATTATGCATGTTGAAGGTGTCAACGTTTAGTTGTTTGTAAACAACATGCTTTCCACGAAAAATAATGATGTTAAGGGAGAAGTTTTGTTTGGAACTTTGAGAAAATACTGGCAGTGTTAAAACCCATTATTTCACTATGGAAACCCATTATTTTTTTGCCACCATTAGGACTGCAGGACATTTGTGGCTTGCTCAAGGATAAATATCCTTGAGGATAATAAATAACAAACAATAAACTTTGTTCTGACCGAAAAAAAAACCCAAAAAACAGAGACAGACCTTTATTATTTTAAATGCTTTGCCATAAATGTAAGAGTAAAAGCTATAATTTTATTCCGGAACTGAGGAAACATAGAAAGAAGCTTTTTTTGGCTATGTGGTATGCTTAAATCACTCTCTAACCATGCCATAAAAGGCAATGAGTCTGTTAACTTGCTCAAAATGCAACATCTGCAAGTGATGCAAGTGTTTTAGCTGTCACATTGTTCTACAGTAAAATAGATATAATGCATTGTGTCATAGATTCAGGAAACAGATTTTATGCCATATAGAGATATCYTCAAGACTACGTGATAATGCTTTTGAATGTTAAGAAACAAAGTAAAATGACTTTGTCCTTATTTATTGAATAATACCTACTTAGTGAAAAAATAAGGTTTCATTTGGTGTTATTGAAAATTCTCTAGTCAATGTACTTTGTTGAAAATTATTTTTGTGGCTTAAAAGTATTTAGAAAGATGCTTGTTTTTCTAATGCTTTTCATTCCTTAAAAGTCAAGTTTTCCATTTCTCAATAATATGTCTTTGAAAAAAAAATTCATTTATTTCTTTCCTGTACTCAAATAAAATGAACTTTTTTTTTCGCTCCTTTTTCATAGACTGGATTTCTCATTTGGAATACATCTTCCCACTTATACTGTGAACAGAAAATTTTTTGTGTTGCATTTGTGACAGAAAGATARACATGAACAGAGGCGCCAGAAGTCTAGTTTAGAAAGGACCACAGAAGGGATCAAAGAAGCTGTAATTCTCTTCTTCACTGCTCTACTTCCATTACTATTTTTTAGCTCATAATATGTCCATGRTCGTAGTTTTTGGTAGTTTTTAATTTCCCAAATAGTGAATTGACCAGAGGAGACATTCAAAAGTCACGGTTGTAGCCAATGCAAAAAAATGCCTTTGATGTAAATAGAAGACCTTTCTTATTTTACCAAATCTAGTAAGAAAGTTGGCTTGTACCTGAAATAAAATTTGTCAACTTCATTCAAATATTCTATAGACACTAGAGCAGCGTCTATTATTTTGAAGTACTGACTGTAAGGTTAGCTTAGCTTTTATTGTAGACAGAKGGAAAAGCTGTGCCTGTATATTTGTATGTAGGATCGTCCTACAGGATTTGATCCATTCTTCTATTTACYGAAGTTTTTGAAGGTAGAACATCATTTATACAAAACCCTTGAGAGCAGAGTTTGGCTCACAGCTGCTGTCAATRATGACATCATGGACACAGAACAACATTTCTCCCCTTGAAAAGAAAACAAAAATCCTCAAATTTGTATGACTTTTAGACTAATGCTTGAGTTTTCAGAGCTGATAGTGGGAGAATACAAAAAAAAAAAAAAAAAAAAAAAAAAAACAAAACAAAAAAAATAATTTGCAAAATAAACAACCTCAATCTGGAAATCCATAAATATGCAGCATCTATATTTTTCCAGTTACTCTGTAGATTATAAATGTACTTTCACACAACTCAGCCATTACCATTTATGTTTAATTACTGTTTGTAATGTATTTCTTCCTGGATAAATGAGTATATTTTACAATGTAAATATCACTTTTAAAAAGTCAGATACAGAATCAAGACAGAGATTTCCATTTTAGAAGAACCAGAACATTTCACAACTTGATTGAAAATGACCTCTTTAACACAACAAGTGGAAAGAAACATTTAAGAATAACAAATGGCARGACTCAAGTCTAATTATAACTCATTTAGTTATAGGTTACAGGAAGTTAGAGGATCATCTGGCATTCTCTTGCTTATGTAATGAAAGAGCTGGGATAAAACAGATCTATAAAGATCTCCATATTCAGAATGTTAATAATCACTAGATTTAAAGAACGATAAAATCTTCATCTTTGAACTAAATTTTATTCTCTTGGAGGAGACTGGTTTGCTTGTATCACATTGTGCTTTTTACTCAAATATTGAATCTTGCAACCTACCTAATAAAYGATAATTTTTTTCCTCTGTCTGAAGTAGAGATAGGAACCAAATGTTCAGTTATTACTTAGTTTTAAGACCACTTTTCATAGAGAAAAACATTTTTATTTCATGTTAATTTTCACACTAAAATTTAGAATTAAAACCACAATTTTATTTTATTTATTTTTTTTTCACAGAAAGTGTTAAGATTGCTTTCTACATCAGTCTGCTTGTTATTTTTTAACGTAATTCAGCTTTAAAAATGGCAGTTTAATAATATTTCTTTTTAGATCTGCCAAGTAAATGGTCAAGATCATGACTTCTGTTAAAAGTCAGTGATATAAGTCAAAAAGGATATGATATTTATTTTCTGTATGATACATTGAAAATTATTAGCAGAGCTACTTTCACAACAAATAAAGGGCCTTGTTTGTCTAAAAGTTCAGATAGACCTCTGAAAATTTATCATGTTATGCTGTCTGCAATGATTTGATGATATTGGAAACAAGAATAAGTTTTGATAAATTGCTCCAGTTGTGACCAGCTGGATTTTCCCCATTTCTAATGTAGCGRTCATGTTGTAGTCACACTTCTGGATAAACGACCTATTTCAAACAAAAAAATATGTTTTTTTGGTCTTTTTATCTTTGCTCGTATTATATGCAAATAAAGATTTAAAAAAGATTTAAAAGATTTTAAGATTTTAAAGATTTTAAAGATGAAATGTTTAAGTTGTCAGTTTGAACACTGTATTCCTATCTCTACCTCATCTTCTGATTATTTACAAATTAAATCCGCTGATATCAGCATCTTACAGAAAACAGGACACTGAGAAAGGGGGAAATAAAACAGATTAACCCCTTATAATTTAAAATAGTAAAATACTCTTAAAAATAGAATACGTTTTGTTTTTACTTACTTTTGGTAAAACTCTTTGAGTGTCTGTACTGCCAAAGCAGCATCTCATATCTGTACTTCTCATCTTTGTGTCTCTATGGTCATTCTTCAGATGTCACCAGAATCCTCTGAACTGGGACTTTCCTCACACACTCTCACAAATGGACACATTGTTGACAAATGGTTTTTCACCACATTGTCTCCAGCAGCCCCCAGAAAAAGCTCCAGTAGCTGTTAAAATACAAATAGAATGTCAAAGTTGTATTTCAATTCCTTTCTTATGGTCTGCTTTTAGAGGCAAAAAAAAAAAAAAAAAAATAATCTCTTTCCAGCACAGGCAAATGACTATTAACTACTGCTTCTGAGCTATTTCCAAACTGTTAGGATAAATGGGACTCCAGAGAATTGTCTGGAACAGATATTTGAAGTTAGAACCATCCCCCGTTAGCTGTTTGCAGAGATGCAATCTCTGAAATTCTACACCAAAYATCTCTCTAATTTCTCGTTATGCATATCTAAAACGTCTTCTCTCCCTAGTTTAAAGGCCATTCAACAGGGGAAGCAAAGAAGCAATTGCAATATCTGCTTAATGTAACCAAAGAAGAATCTAATGGTCTGTAATACATTTTCTGAAATTTAGAAGGAAAATGTGAATCCAGACACAAATTAAGCAGGCGAGTAACTTGACTAGTCACACTGAGATTCTTGTGACTGAGCATCATGTTCGTTTCTAATATTATAGTATTTCTAATACTTCATTTCTAATATTATTAGTATAACTATTAAATACCACAGACTGGACCAGATCTATCTCTATTCCTGTAATTAGGTTAAATTATAGGGCAGCAATCTGGTTGTGAAGATGTTTTGAGACCCTACTAAATGGGCAGCCTTGACTATATGTAGTCCATCAGGGGAGAAGCGTTACTTGGCTAGAACTGCTGAACGTAGAAACTCACAGTTTTAAAAGTGACCTATCAAACCTTTGCAACTTGTTTTTGTAACTGGATACCATTGATTTGAAATTTCCTTCCC
>NW_020455680.1:212939-232608 GCF_003342845.1 Nothoprocta perdicaria
TTCCTTTCCTTTCCTTTCCTTTCCTTTCCTTTCCTTTCCTTTCCTTTCCTTTCCTTTCCTTTCCTTTCCTTTCCTTTCCTTTCCTTTCCTCCTCCTAAGACCTTTGGTTCCACAATCTTTGCTGCCTTCGAATCTCATTACTTTTAGTTTCTATAAGTGTGATGGGCTACAATTTATAAAAATTGTAAAATCATTGAGAATAGGGTTGTYTTGTGTGGTTCTATTATCTTCTGAGTTTGGTGCTGTGACAAATACACGAGCTCTTATTTCCAAGATCTAGATCCTAGTTTCTCAGGTCCTTACACTTACCACTGACATCATTGGAAGTAGGACTACTTGGAAACATGTAAAGGACTTGTACACTTGACTCAGTTGTAACTAGTAATGACAGTGAATGAGGGAGGGCACTGCCCCACTAAAAACCCAAGTGCCTTTGACAAGGTTGACCTGCCTGCACTTTGGCCAGCTCTGTAGTGTGTTGATGAGGCTGGTCCCTGATGAAACCTGCAGGATGAGAACAGACTACTACAATAGGTCAGGTAGTTGTGCTCTGCCAGAAGAAGGGCTTGTTCATGTTTGCTTTAGAAAACCACCAAGGTGTAGCAGTAAAACCTCCCAGATGAGGGCTTGTTTTGTGAGCAAGAGGACAATAACAAGTGGCAATAGAAGCTTTTCCTGGTAGCAACCTTCCTATGTGATGAACTGTTTACTCTTTGGCATGTGTTTCAAGGGCGATACTGAACTCATGGGGATATTCAATTTGAAAGTGAGAGAAATACAGGCAGAAAGATAAGTACCTCTTGCCTCACGGGAAGAGAGGAAAATCTCTTCCACAGAAGTCTGTAAGTGTCTGTAAATGTGGAAACAATCTTCCTTTTCAAAAGCATGTCCTTTACAGGATGCCCTGTATTAGTCTTCTGAAGGAGATAAATTAATAGAGAACAAAGCTCTGGCAATGACCTTAGCCAAGCAAGGACAGTACTGCAATAGCTTGGACAAAAATACTTTAGTATATTTGCATGGCACCACCTCTTCTTCCAGACAGTCTTTTGCAAAGTTACCCCTTACTCACTCACTCTGTCACTGTTCATGGCAGCTGACAACAAAGGCAAAGCCTTCAGGACAACACYCATTGAACACGATTTTCTCCCACTWACAAAGAAAGGAAATCCTTCTTCGAGCTACTTAGTTGGTACCTTTAGTCAGGCAATCGTGTGTAATACCCAGCAGTTTATTATTTGGACTTTACTGGGCTTCTCAAAAATAAACAGCTATGGTGACGATAACTGCATACCTCATCAAGGAGGGGCTTGTCTCAGTCAAAAGGAGATACTTGCCAGTTTGCTTTCACGACATCAAAAAGTATGCATGTTTGTTGGACTTTTGCACATACTGTGAGTATATACATATGCATATTTCTCAGGCAAGTGAGGAGGAAAACTGTGTTAATCTGTGCACTGACCCCATGCAGATTCGATTGCATCAGTGTCACTATACATTGGTCTGATGACTTCCTGCACTGCTATGACTCCTTCAGGACTCTGCCTCAGGATATAAACACATGTGCAAACTGCTTAGCTCATTTCACCCCTGCTGAGATCAGTGTTGTAGTTTCTGCTGTGCTAATGAACTGATTTGAGCATTCCACTACTTGCACAATATGATCTTACAGGATTGGCACCTGTGATGCACCACAAGCTATTAGCTTCTCATGTTTATTATGCTACTCAATAGCTAGTCTGAGAAGTGCAACTTGTAGCTTCCAAAATTCTGATAAATTTTTTTTTTTTTTTTTTTTTTAGACTAGGATACCCCTCTTTCTGTACCTTGATTGGTAAAGTTTGAAAGTTTGAAACTGTTGATGACTAATACAGGAATTCTTTCATTTCAGGGTCCAGTGGATGTAATTTCATGGTTTAGATGAAGGTTCAAGGTTCATCCACACAGTGGATGATAGTAGTAAAACAGACAGAAATATATAGATGAGGAAGACAAGGGTAGAATTTATCCCCAAGGCAATCATGATATTATGGTCTCATGTTGTAAGATTAGAATCMTATGTCTTTCTTAAAACAGATTTCTGTTTTAAGCAGCTTCCTTTCTCCCTGGAGAGTCTGGTTTGGATGACTTACAGTGTCTTTCTTACATAGTAATTACAATTTTTTTTTTGCTTGTTTATTTGAGCATTCACAAAGGCCTTGATGATGTTCAAAAATGCGCATAACACAGGCAATGGTAATATAAATGAATTTTATCCAAAATATTTCTGACAGGATCACTTCTATCTTAATGGATAATGATTTAGTTCATGCAGGAAAAGCTGTTCTACCCTCAGTGGCAGAAAACAATTGGGTCCTGGAAACAACTGTTCTGCCAGCACCCTATGCCCTACCTCTGACAGTACCAAATTGTATCTAAGATCTCAATATTGCATCATGTTGCTTTTCCTCTTAAGATGGAGTAAGGTCTAAGGTYGCAAGGCAGTACAGCATGTTTATAGTCTATCAATTCACTATGAATTGATCAATTGATAATATCAATTATCAGTATAGCATATCTCAATTTAYGGCTTCCTCATGTAGAACAAGTGATAGGGAGAAAAGTCTTAGGAATCAGATGACACTTCRCTGATGACAAAAAGTTTCCCTGCTTGGTGAAGTTCTGCAAGGGCCAAGTGGACCAATGAGTCAAAGTGTTGCCCACGTCTGAAGTTTAGGATTATTTTCAGACCATCACTTTCACTCGCTTGATGAACTGCTTCAGCAACAGTCAGCTGTTTGCCTATCTGTGCTTGGGCAGGGGATTGTGACCTTTTCTTTCCAAAATTAAATTACTCTAATATGCTSTGTTTGAGTCTGGGCCCAGAGCTCATCCAGAAACTGGTGCTAAATGTAGTACTCTTATTAAGGGCATGGTCAGGATGGCAATCAGTTTGCTCTGTTATCTGATCTCTTGACAGATATGTGCATGGAGTTTGAAATGTTTGGTTAGAGTTATAAAACATTTAAATCATGTGGGAGCTGATTTGGGGCTTACAGTCCTCTTTCTCCACACTGCCACTAATACAATTTCAGATACCTATCCTAGCAGAATAAAAGTCAATACCAGCAGGACACCCTGTGTAATTATTTCTTTGCTCAATATTTGGTTCAACCTCTAACTAAAATTCTTCTAAAACTATTAAAGCTTAGGGCTACCTGTTGAGACTGCACATCTGCTAAAATTTTGAGACATAGCCTGATATATAAATGGGATAATATATCATTTTCTGTCTTTGAACTCCTGACTACTCATGGTTAACCAGRTTATAGAATTTTTTTCCTTCAAATTCTTGCTTATGATCTATCATTCTAAATGACTGTATTTTAAGCCATGAATGTGTTTCTGATTGATTAAATATAAGTAAATAGAATATGATTTGTAAGATATTTTATTTATTTTGTGACTAGACTTGGTTTTCTGGTGTGATATGTGTGTGCTATTCAGAATCCTGTTAAAAAAGGATAAATTATAAAATTAATGGCTCTTTTTACTTATGTGCTAAAATAACAGTCACAATTGTAATGAATTAAACTATCTATGTAACCAATATGAGCAGAATAAGATGTGTTTGCACAAGTAGAATTAGTTTAAGGAATGTGTTACTTGACTTGAAATCTGACTAATTGGGCCACCTCCCAGATAGTGTGATCATTACTGAAGTCAGGAATTGCACTAGGAATTAGGTAAGTATAACTAGATTAAGATAATCTAAACATATTCAAAGTGTGTTGTATATGTATATACATGTATGTGTGTATATTTTCCTKTTATATTCTTATAAATATTTATGAAATATGCAAAAATATAAAATTATCATATCCACAGATTTTAAATTCTGCACTATAAAAGTATATTACACCATTGCTACTGAAAGTGGCCTGAATGTATCCTACTTTGATAAAAATTGTACAGAAGTAACTTGATTTTCAAAGTCAGTGGGCAATTCTGACAGCTCTTAGGAAGAAAAWTCAAAAAATGTGCAAGTATAAGAAAATTAAAAAGTTGTGGAAAAGGAGGCCATTCAAGAGCAGTCATTCACAGTTGTATAGTTACATGCTTATGAAAGATGTTAATGTTCACTTAGCATAAAATGAATTCAAGCGCATAAAAATGAATTCAAACAAAAACAGCACATTAAATTTGTTCAGTTCTTCGTGTTGAGATGTCTCAACTTCAGATATAGTTTGGGTAGTCTCTAATGAATCAAATTAACCATGAAATACTGATCTCATTTTCAGGCAAAGACCAGAATAATAATCTGTATCTTCTTTTTTTTTTGCCTTTTCTTCTCCAATTTATCTCACTTTCCTCTTACATTACAGCAGGCTAATAACAAAGTTGATTGTATCTTATATAATTTTTTAATAGAGAGACAGAAAGAAAAGTAATGTCTGCATCATTTGTCCAGCTATCTTCCCATTATTATAGAGTTTTATGCTTTAGTTTATTGATTAAATTTGATTATAGAAAGCTTTTAGCCTTTGTAACCTCTGAATCACTACAGATGTTCTCACTGAACTGCTAAAGCAATTTATGCTATATTTCTTGTGTGACATAAAATATTTCACTTACTTCTTTGTTTTGGGTTCCTTTGTAACTGTTTTGTTTAACTCTGATAGTTAAATTTTATCATACTTCTAAAAGAGCTGATTAGTAGTATAGTTACTCTATAGATACTTCTCTATTAACCTCTTTGAAGAAAAGTAATAAAATAACAAAATTGGCTATAAMGTGAAGCCAAAAGGTGGCATTCATTTATTAATCTACATTTGAGATGACTGAGGAAGACATCAGTTSTAGTTTATATATTGTGTGTATGGAGGTTAAAATTAGTATTGTCCATGCAAGAAATTTTCTTTAGTCATAAGTTTTGGCATTTTTGAGGACAGAAACCATTGCAGTTTTGACATTTTTGAGGAAAGAARCCATTGAAGCCTTGCTAAATCTCAGATGCTGAGTCACAGAATATGCAAGGATTAGTAAATCACTTGGGCTTCTCTGGAATGACTTACTTGACTTATAATAATTACTTATTACTGTTTTGCCCACCACAGTAAGCTAATTCTCTAATCATTAAGGTAGAATAAAAATAGTTTTTAGAAAGGTAAAAAAAAGAGACATTAAACAAATCATTTGCAGTTACTTGAATCTAAAATACTTTAGTAATTTCTTTCAGTCATCTTTGTTTAATATAACTACCTTCTCTTGTACTCTTTATTTCTTTTTTATGTAAATGTGTTATGCAGATGCATGTATAAGAAAAGACAAAAGTCTTAAATTTCAGCAGTTTTATATTTTTTCCTCCTCTCTGTTTCACTTTTACTCTATTTAGTTTAACTCATGTAGTCTTTCTGAAGAATTTTCAAGGCCTGTATTTTGCCTTTTCTGCTTCTGTTTCAATCCTGCTACTAAAAGTACAATAGTCACAATTTAAGTAATATGGCATTTTCCCATAGGCTTTTTAATATAGCATCTTGACCTAAATATTCTTTCACACATAAATTAAATGCTTCCATTTTCACCTTGCATAATTGTGTTCCTCAAATGACTCATCTCTCTTACACCATGTATGCTACTATATTAAACTTTAATCAGTTATAGGCACAGAATTATACATGCTTAATTTCAAGTTCACTCTGTAGAATATTGCGCTGTTCTTGTTCTACCTCTTTCAAATCCATAAGATTTTTGTAAATGATAGACTCTCTCCCCAAAAGTTATACTTAAATATGTCATTCAGATTTCTTCCCACTGTTTGTAAAAAATGAAAGGAAAATTCTTACAGATTGTTTGGATCAGATATCTGTTGCTGCCTTTTCTCCATTCTCTATTAGAAAATTGGGAATTGTCTTTTTCTTCCAGTCCTTTCTATTCCTGTGAACTTATTTATTTATTTTTAAAGCTCAGAAAGACATAGCGATTTTGAARCACTCTTAGAAGGGAAATGACTCTGATGGCAAAATCTATTATGAGATATGATTTTAGTCATGTCTAATTCTATCTCAGAGCCGAAACATATCTTACTTGGCTCCCTTCAAGCTCTGTGTTTCTATGTTGCCTATGAAAATTTGGAGTAAAAAAGTTTGGCATTAATTTGTATATATAACAACATTAAATGCAAGTTATCAAAAAAAGAACAGTAGTGATAAAAACACAGAATTACAATTTGGAAAAAAATAAAGATTCTGCTTTTTTTCTTTTCCARAAGCCTCTATTTTCTTCTCTGCCCCTTCATCCACTGTGATTCAATTTTAGTTGAATTATTGTGTATTTTTACATTACACCTCTAAGCTTTTTCAGAATTAATGGGAATACCAGTGTGTAATTGTTAGYACCAGATTTTCTGTAGAAGTAGCAGGACTTGAATAATGCTGCCAGGTTGCATTCATGTCTTACAAGTCATGCTGGCTGTAGGAATAAGACATACAAGTGATGGCACACATGGGTGATAACCTTTGGTCCTTGTTCTGAAGCCAAGAGAAATTTAATGGTGAACAGAGGTGAATTATAGTTCAATGATACCRGTGAAGGGGTGAAGATACCATTATATTACAATTGATTTTATCTGCTATTCCCCAAATGAAAAGTAATGAAAAGTAATAATATAAATACAATAAATAATATAATTTAATAAAAATAAATAATATAATATAATATAAATAAAAGTAATAATATAAAAACAAACCAGCTAACACAACCAATTATCTGTGCAGCTTCTGTTTCAGTTTCTATTAAAGGTACATTTAGAAAATTCAGGAAGGACTGAGTCTAGTATYTGTCATTATTTATTTTTCACATCTTTATTTTTGTGCACATCAATCTGTCTACTATTCTCAGATTCAGCTATCATCCTCTCATTGTACACCAACATAAGATCATCTTATTCTTCTAAGTTAATCCTTGAGCTATTTCCCCAAATATGTGGATGCAGGTGTTTCATGACTAGGTCGAGGTTAAGACCACAATCAGCCATATTCAACAAGGAACATTTGAGTTTTTCCTTATAGTAGMTATTTGCCAGAAAACCTCATGAGCATGAGAATTAGAGAAATATCTAGCCCTTTCAAGAGGATTAAGGAAGAAAAAAAAATACAGTGTTACAAAACTGTGATGAAAACCAGTATTTTGAAAGAAGGAAAAGACTTATTGCAAAAAAACTTTTTTTCTCTCTTTTTAGTGATGTTCCATGGTATTTTTTGATGTATTAATTTCCTTATTTTCTTGAACACTTTTATTTATTTATTTATTTATTTATTTATTTATTTATTTATTTATTTTTGAAGAGAAAAAGGTTGTAAGGCTGTGTAAGCCTTGAAGGCTCCAGAATTGTCATGCTGTAGTATCTTCCATGTGGTAGCAAAATTCTCCCTGTCAACTTAAATCCTTCAAGGACCTCAGGTTTCAACCGAACATCTTAGCTTTGAATATATGATCTCTAACCCAACAAAAGAAAGTTAAACAAGGTCATGGTGAATATGGTCCAACACGGTCAATAAAACATGTATGGAATGAATATCAATAAAAGATCCATTTCCAGAGCATAAAACATTGAAAAAAGATATTCTAGGGTGACCTTCAGAAAACAGAGAACTGGTACACTACCTTGTCTATAGTGGCATTATTGGATACTGTAATGCATATTTAACTAGTAAACAAATATTTAAATTGAAAAATTGTTGTAAATCAGGAACCATTTTAAAGTTAAATTTCAGTTAAAAACAATGAAAATGTGGTGGTGAAAGAGTCAAATTTTAATTAAAATAAGACACTAGCCTCATATGGGTTTCTTTTTTTCTTTTTTTTTTCCTTTAAGCTTCTTGAGTTCTAAACTCTAATGAACTTCATATAGTAGTCTTCATATAGTGCATGGTGAGGTGGATTGAGAACTGGCTGGATGGCAGAGCTCAGAGGGTGGTGATAAATGGGGCTGAGTCCAGTTAGTTGCTTGTGATCAGTGGTGTGCCACAGGGGTCAGTACTGGGCCCGGTGCTTTTCAATCTGTTCATCAATGACCTGGACRAGGGCGCAGAGGTCACTCTGGGTAAGTTTGCAGATCATCCCAAGCTGGGTGAAGTGGTCAACACTCYGGAGCGCTGTGCTGCCATTCAGAGGGACCTGGACAGGGAGAGAGGAACCTCATGAGGTTCAATAAAGACAAGTGCAGGGTGCTGCGCCTGGTGAGGAATAACCCCAGGCATCAATACAGTTTAGGGATCAACCTGCTGGAAAGCAGCTCCGTGGAGARGGACCTGGGAGACCTGGTTGACACCAAGTTAACCATGAGGCAGCAGTGCCCTCGTGGCCAAGAAGGCCAATGRGATCCTGGCCTGCATCAGGAGGATGTTGGAGCAGGGCAAGGGAGGTGATTCTGCCCCTCTMCTCAGCTCTGGTGAGGCCGCACCTGGAGTACTGTGTGCAGTTCTGGGCTTCTCAGTAWAACAGGGACTTGACGCTCCCTAGAGAGGGTCCAGCAGAGGGCAACCAAGATTAGYAAAGGAATGGAGCTTTTACTGTGTGAGGGGAGACTGAGTGAGTTGGGTCTGTTTTCTCTGGAGAAGAGAAGTCTTAGAAAGTATCTGATTAATATGCATAAGTATCTGAAGGGGGAAGGCAGGGAAGAAGGGACCAAGCTCTTCTCAGTGGTGGCCAGTGACAGGGGCAATGAGTGTAAGTTGAAACCTAGGCAGTTCCATCTCCATGTCACGAGTTAGGGTGCCAGAGCCCTGGCACAGGCTGCCCAGGGAGGCTGTGGAGGCTCCTGCTCCGGAGATCTTCCCAACCCGCCTGGATGCCGCCCTGTGCCCTGTGCTCTGGGTGTCCCTGCTGGAGCAGGAAGGTTGGACTAGATGATCGCTAGAGATCCCTTCCAAGAGTAATGATTCTGTGATTCTGAGAACTTTCTTTGTTGAAATTTTGCTTCTACCTCAAAATTAAGGTGGCAACCTGGCACAATTAAAACTTTTTACTTTTCTAAAAGGTAAAAAAGCATCGAGATGTAAGGGAGACTATCATTTTTACATTAAGTTTGGTTTTAGCTGGTGCCAGGGAGACTAACTAGCATTCGGTATTACATGCAAGGTAGTAAATGTATATTTCCTGGAAAAAAAAAAATATATATATATATATAGTGCTTATGATTGAACTGAATAATTCTGAAAGAAACGATTATTTTGGCATGGGATACTGTATATCTGTACTTCATATACCCTTGCATTTTTGACATTGATTCCCTGGCAACATTAGAAAAAAGGCCTCATAACAGTCATGGGAAATCAGGAAATGTATATGCAACATCTCTGGAACAAAGACTGTTTTCACTGTCACTTATTTATTGTGAAGGATGCGTAACTCATCTCTATTGCAGTGCTGAATTGGCTGTACCATATGTGCACATTTTTATACAGGATAAGAAAAGGGTTGAGAAATAGCATATTTGCAACAATATTTTGCAGACATATAACACGTTTTTTAGCTACTGATTTTTGATTTAACAACATAGTGCTGCATGAATATAAAATTATGAATGTATACATATGGATATTTTTCTTTTTAGTCCATGTAGTTGCTAAAAATGTGTTTCAGCTATMGAGGTCTGGAAAGCATTTTCATCTTTTTAAACCCTAAAGATGATTTAGGTAATAGATTTCCCTGTAAGTGCTCTATTCATAGAAGTTATGTAATCAAAAATTTTTATAAACAGTTAGCCACTGGCAAAATATGTGAATGCASATTACAATTTTTTTAAAGCAGGCTACAAAATAATTCAATAAAGAGAGTCTAAAAATTTATTAAGATAAAGCAGTTGTGGTGCTTTTACTATGAAGAATCAACATACTTTTATTTGCCACAGAAAATGTTTGTCTGGCTATATTCTTCCATTTTACTTATTTCTTCTTATATTAAATGCTATATTTTTATTAGGTGTAAGTTCTATCACATAGACATATTCATGAGCATGCACTGTGCTCTGTTGACAGACAGACTTGTCTGACTGGCTAGCAAAGGTGTGCGACTAGCAAAGTGCCATGATCAATTTATACTAAAAAGTTTTAGGTTTTGCCCTTATTATTAGTACAGTGACAGGTCATTTAGGAGTGTGATACCCTGATGACTTTCATCAAYGGATGTGCCATACTGTCCCAAGTGGTCACAATGAACATAGCAGCTGATGACTGCAAAAAATAACTGTATGTAAACTCACCACCAGAAATTGAAGCTCCTGTTCATGTAAAGGCTTTTGAAGATTTTGAAGATATTTCGGCCTTTCTTGYAAGAAAAAATTCTTGTATCTTCTGTAATTAGCGCTACTTAAAAATTCAAAAACAAACTTCAAAACAAATATAAAGAGATTATTTCCTTTTCTTGGAAAGCCCTATTTCTGCATTTCCCACTCAGACAACATATTCATTGGTTTCAGAAGTCTGAGTGGAAGGAAATACAGATACAAGAAAAATGCCAAAATATTGAACCTTTTGCTGACATTGTGACTTATTGAAAAAGGAAATATTAACTATAATGGTAATTAGTTCTTAGATTTAGTGTGTAAAAATTAGTGAATGTGAATGTGAATGTGAATGAAGAGGAACATGTGAATGAAGAGGAACAAAAGTGCTCCAAAACTGACTGAAAATATATTTGGCTTAACAGGCAGATAATTATAATTGAGTGGCTGAAACTAATAAGATATGATATTGATGTGTCCATTCTAAAGTTCACTTAAGAATATTATAAACCAAAGATAGACTGTTCAGGTGTTTGGGTACTATTTGGATGGCACTGGGTATCTATCTGCCTTGTGACACAGGAAGACTACTAGGCACAAAGAGAAGGGAGGTAGATTTTCTATTTATTTAAAATTGAAATAACTCCTTCTTCTCTCCTTTTCCTTTTCCTTTTCCTTTTCCTTTTCCTTTTCCTTTTCCTTTTCCTTTTCCTTTTCCTTTTCCTTTTCCTTTTCCTTTTCCTTTTCCTTTTCCTTTTCCTTTTCCTTTTCCTCTTCTTTTTCCTTTTCCTTTCCTCCTTTCTCTTTCTCCCACTTGCCTTTCCCTTTCTGTTTCCCTTTCCGTTTCCCTTTCTTTTTCCCTTTCCCACTACTTCTGCTTCCACTTCTTATTTTTTGGCTGCTTCTTACACTTCTTATTATTTTTTCTTTCTTTTATTCAGACATTTATTCATTTTATTACACACCTTTTTTTTTTCTTTTTTTTCCTGACTTTAGCTCTGACTTAAGAAAAGGAAATTGTACGTACACTTTGGAACTTTATTTGTAAGGTTTAAAATTACATTGCCATGGGCAGATTTAAAGCCTATTCTTCACTATCCAGTGCAAAGGTGACTACTAAACAGGCTTATCTAAAAGATATTCTGAGGTTAGATATATGGCGTTCTAATACACTAATAAAAATAATTTATGAGCTAAAATATTCTTATTTTCCAAATGACTTTAGATGACTGCTTTTCCTCATCTTTTGTGAATGGCCAGTTTATTTATATATTCATTTTGCAAAGTATTTTGAAGAGCAATTGTGGTCAATTATGATTTTGCCAACAGAATGTACTTTTGCTCAGATTATTCTATCAACACAAGGCAAAGGAATACAATCTTCTTGTTCACTAAACAAAACTGCAGATTGAAATCATTTTGTGCTTGCATCACATACTGAATGTTTAAAAACTGAAAACACAATATTTTTTCTAAGCTGAACTATTTCTTTTTGTGTGTTGTTTACTTTTGATGACAATTTAGAGTTTCTCTGTAAACTTGCATCCTGCTGTCAACTTTATTATTCTACTACTGCTCTGTGATCCCATCCTATTGTCTGTACCAGACCAGCCATATAGGCTAGACTAATCAAAGTGAGAAATTGGATGCAAATTTTTTACCAGTCAGCTTTATGTCAGACTACAGTACAGCTCTAATATGACCATTTTTGGCTATGCAAAAATAGCCAAATTCATTTYTTCATCTCTAGCACTTTGACTTAGTTGTGGAGCCAAAACAACTTCTCAATTATTTGTGAAGAGGACTAAAACTCAAGTTTAGTATTTGAGCAAGTACAGGGAGTTTTTTACTGGCATCCAGGAGACATAAGTTTTCCTTCTGACTTTTCCAGAAACTAGCTCTCTTTAACATGTTTCTCATTACCAGATTTCTGTAAAGTACCTGAAGACATATTGAGAATATGTCTCAAGACAAAAAAATATTTTTCACTGCTTGAATATAGCACTACATTTTCCTGGAGACTAGAAAGAAAAGTTTTCATGGAATCCCAAGATATCAGTAAAGGAACTGTTGGATTTCTGATGATTACATGAATTACCACATATGGTATATTATATTAATGAATATTAAATATTCATTAAATGATAAGCTTATGAAGGGAGAACATTTTTTATTTGTATCTTTTTGTAGGTCTGTATTCTTTTCTCCTGTTGTCCTCACAAAAGGGAATTTCTATTTTGATTAGCGTGACTACTCAGATTGCTTCAATGAATATRTGAATATATATTCATATATAGCAGAATAGACAAAATGTGCTTTATCAATCTGTTCTCAAMAATAGTCATCAATATTATTACATCTGTATTTTTATGAACAAAAATACTAAAATATATTAATACTAAAATATATTGTTTTACTGAGAGAACTGTACATTTGTCCAAAAGCAAATGACTGTAGCAGTTATTATTTGTTTGTTTATCATGAATGATATGGCAAAATTTGAATAAAATAATGGAAAAAAATGCTCTTCTATTAAGTGGCAAAAAATATTTTATACTGGATTAGTTTCCTCTTTGCAAATATTATTAGATAAATTTTCCACAAGTGCTCGTACCAAAAGGAAAAAAGTGTATATATTTTATGTATGAATGCTGCAAGCATTAAAGACAGTTTCTACTATTCTATGTCAGTTCATTTTTTTTTTTTTGAAAAAATTAAAAAAAAAAATTAAAAATTAACAGCAGTTACAATTACTCAAAAAAAAATTAGAAATGTCCTTGAAGTGCGCCAAGGGCAAAAGGAAGACAGAAAAAGGGAAAAAGGAGAAGAAAAAGAGAGAGGAAGGAAGGAAGGAAGGAAGGAAGGAAGGAAGGAAGGAAGGAAGGAAGGAAGGAAGGAAGGAAGGAAGGAAGGAAAAAGCTCACAAGCTTTCTTAAACAATTAATTTCCTTTATAAACGGGAAGATTTCTGAGCTGTGTCAATTTTACCAGCCTTTTACTTAAGCAGCCCTGATAATTTCTCTTAGTGTAAGAGATCTTTTACATTGTCTTTTGCACTATATCTAGACCTATCAATATTTGCAAGGAATGTTTTAACTCAATGCATTTGTGATCAATTTTTTTGTGTGCAACAGTASCTGGCAGAACCCCAGGCCACAGTAGGAGAATTTATTTTTACTGCTTTGGTTTCTGTTTTCTAGCTTATAGTAATGATTTATATTTATATTTACAGATGCTGATCTSTTAAAGAACAGAAAAAAAAWTAAAAAAAAAGATTTTGCTTAGTGTATCCGTGCTTGATTTCCTGCTGACTCACTCTTACAACTTCAAATGAAAACTCTCTGCATATGAAAGGTAATGGCACAGTGCCTCTCTACTCTTCCTCTGTACTCATTCTCTCTACTCTTCTACTCCATTTGTATCACAGACACTTCATAAATTCCAAGGGCTGATTTCTTTTTCTTTTGTTATTTTCCTCCTCTTCTTTTGCTAACAAAGAGGCTGTTTGATTTTCAGGACAGAGCTTTTACGCTGCTGTCTGGAAAAGCAGTGATTTTCTTTCACACTGTGATACTACACATCAATAAAAATGTTAAAATCACTTATAAGTATTTTATGTGCAYGTAGGGCAGATGCATGTTTTGTGCAGGGGTGTGCATGTGAGACTAAGGAGAAAAGTTGTTCACTTTTCTGTGCCCTCTTCTGAAATGACATCCAATCTTAAAAAAATAGTCTGTAGATTTGGCACGCTGGACACTCTGCCAACACACAACTGCTGTTTTTGATGAAGTGGTTTGATGAAGTTGTGCATAGAATAGATACACTGTGTGAGATAACACTTATCAAATATTGTGACAGCCTTGCAAACATTGTGACAAGCAAGAATGACATTTTTGATAAAAGGAATGGGCTAATTAAAGAACGAGCTAGGACTGTGACTTGAAAAGCTATGGGAAGGGCCCTGGTCTTTCCACTTTCCTTTTTTCCAGAATAGGGAGCCACAGAGATATTCAGCTATACTGTCTGATGGAATGCTAGATCAATGTGTGAAAACATCAGAAATTAAGTCTGGAAGTAAGCAATTATAGAGGAGGAAATATATGGCCTATCCAAGTGCTGTCTTGGAAGGGAATATGAGTCGGCGTGCTTGGTCCTGTCATCTAAGCAGCTCTCAGACTCATCAGTGGGTGACAGATTTCAGAAGGAATGCACTAGCTACTTGTTAAATTGGCTTCTGTAGTTGCAATCTGCCTTAAGTATTTTAAGTGGAAACTATTTATAGATGGAAGTATATTTTTATAATTTTTTTACTTTTCAATTTTTCTATAAATTTATATCTGTAAATGTTTTCATTTGCTATAATCCCAGGATATGATTTGTTGCTTTGTTTCTCTATTACAATCTTATTTCCAGTTGCATTATAACAGATTTAGTCCTTTGTAGAATAACCATATARTTCTTTCTCCTTTTCAGTTTACCTGATGATAAAAGTGATTTCAGGTGAAAATGGTGACAGATGCACTCTGCATGTACTTGTTACCTCTAGAAGACTTGTTGCTTCTAGAAGACTCTAGAAAAGAAAACAAGTAACAGTAATGACATGTAAGCATTCCCTTGATATACAGGGACCTGCAGGGGTTTAAGGTGACTTGTCAATCTGGAAGCTGGAGTATTTTCTAAATAAGCAGCTCTTTGATAGATATATCTATTTATGTATTTATTTTTCTGGGAAGGGATCTGATTAGGATTACTTGTGCTTATGACCTGTAGAAGCAACAAACACTTCAGTACACCTCTCAGATCATCTCATAAATGCACAGAAACCCGAGRAAAAAAATGTGACTGCTAGTTTTCGATTGCCATTAAAGGGTGACTTCACACTTTTTCCTCTGCTGCCTGTCTTCAGCCAAGGTGCTTTGCAGATCATGGTGAGAAATGATAGTTCTATCTGGAATGTGTATTCTGCTTCAACCAGTTGAAGGATGTGAAACTTGTTTTGACTTAAGTTAAAGCAGTTTAAGAAATTCACAGTAGTAATTCAGTCACGTTTTTCTGCTGTAACCAAATTAAAGGCTCCTGTGATTTTTTTCCTGAGACTGATATTCCACCTTACCAGGAATAGTAAGTAGCAGAAGAGGYGAGGCTTCCCCTACATCATCTATTGAGGTAATTTTTCTTTGTCCTACTTTGCCATACTACCACTGCCAGGCCATGGGACTTTGAGGATGCTGCCCTACTTTGCCAGGGCAGAGGATCTGTCTCTTGAGAGCCCATGGATTACGCTGACTTCCTGTACTCTGTACAAACTAGATCATATATGCTTTCATTCCACTGTTGGCTATGCTATTGCTGCTTTTCTTTGTTTCTATTCTTGCAAACACATGGCAGTTCTTTTCTTCATCTACTGATGTTTTTTCACAAAGCCTATCTCATTCATTGTAGKTTTTTTTTTCTCTTCCTGTGCCTGATGGAATAAGGCTCAAAGGAAAGGGACAAGGGCAAAGTGACCCAATAGCTCAGGAATCATGTAGAATGTAACTCACTAATCACAGCTGTTACACAGAGACCTAAATTTATCTCAACACACAGGGCAGCAGAACATGACCTTGGTGATAGATAAGTAGCTGTAACTGTTGAGTGCATTAATTGGTATAAAAGTTTCTTCCTGAGTTCAAACAAATATGAGTATCTCCCTGAGATGAATCAGACCAACTGGGGGGAAGTGAACATATCACTCAGCCCAGCATGGGGTATAAAACTGGAACAACTAACAAAGGAATTTTAAAGAGAGCAATGGGCTTGAGCACGTGTATTCCTTCCTATATTTGCACATGCTAAATCTTAAATAGAGTGATAATATCTTGCCACAAGATTATTATAACCATATATATATATAGTTAATGAATAGTTGAAACTGATTATGGCAGCTATTATTATGTCAATATTTTCTTTGGCAGGTATGTGCACTGCTTTATATTTGACCATGCCCAAATGGAATCTGATATATGCTCCTCCTGGAATGGAAATCTGCATTTGGCACCATGTCAAACACTCTTACTCATTCCACTTATGATTTTGATGAAATAGTTTCTCCTTCCCATTTCTAATTAATTTTTGTCTTTTAGCTCATCATGGCTGCATCTACATTTGACAGATTTGTCATAACATTTGTCTTATTTCTATCAGCTGTCAGATTCTTTATCTTGCTCATCCTCTTTCATTTGTCTCAGTTCCCTCTAGTCACCATATTTGTCTTAAAGGAGCATAATGACTTGAACTAAGATGTGCCTCATTCGCTGGCATACATTTAAGACCTGTTTGCCTTTCACAGCATTTATGTAGGGCACACAATTACCAGAATATTTATCTTCATCTTTTTTTTTYAATCTTAATTTCTTCACTAATAATTTAGTTGATTTTTGAGGTTGTTTAGCACTGGTCTTGCCAATGTAATAGAAAAGAGATCAACAAATTCCCTGTACTCCAATCTGTAGAGTTTGGGTRTATGAAGCACTGGGTGACTAGAATTTATTTCTCTTCTCCTCTTAGACTAGAAATGACTTTTTAACTATTTATTACCCCTGAATTTGTCTTTCATCCTACCTCTATCTCATTTTCAGACATTCTTTTGTTCAATATTTTTAATTTGGTCTTTCTTTGATCTTTTCTCCCAGTGTCCTGTAAGCATAATTCATTTATCCTCCCTGGCTCTGAAGACGACTGAGTTCCATGTGCAGGATTCTACAGCAGGATTCTGAAGAAGGTCAGACGAGCAGTGCAAGCAAGCAAATGCCAATGCATGAACTCTTTCTCTGAACTTCTGATAGTTCAGTGTGGGAGCGATACAACAATGTGAATTTTTGCTAGTGGGAGGATAGAGTTGTTATATATCACTGCTCAGAATTACTATTGGCTTCTCTCTCGTTTTAATAAAATTATCATGGAACTTGAACATCAGCAAGTAACAAACTAATACAATATTATATATTTTTTAAAGCACCTTCTAAAACACAACATGTGAAAGTAATTTTCTGATATGAAATGTAACTTTTCAGCTCCCAATATAAAGGTATTTTATTGTTCAATGATCCACAAATATATGAAGGAAACCTTCACATTGACTATTAGACATGCAATGCAATAACATTATGGTTGGTTATGTGTTGTCTAAATTTACAAGATAACTAGATAGCATGATTTTTTCARGATGATAGACTTTTAAGGACTCATGAATTCAGTAAGTTGTGTCACAGAAGTTATGAGTCTTTGAAAATATGATTTTTAAAATTAAACAACAGAAGACAAACAAAATGTAAGCAATGCTATTCTTAGCCTTCGTGCTTGATAAATATAAGAGCAATTGGATATAAGCATTAAATGGAAAAAAAATAGATAACTTCAAACATCAGAGATTCAGAAAATACCAAGTATTATAATACTTCACAATCATTTCAAGAGAAATGGTAGTGCAGGATACATTTTAAGAGGTATGTTACCTACCTCTGTTTCTAAAGGCACTTTTTTTTGTTCAAATTCTAATTTTGACACATGCATATAGAGGAATACCTGTTAAGGAATCATTCAGCCTTGTTCAGAATAACTTAGCAAGTTGCAGGGACTTTAATGATAGCAGGAATTCAGTTTAACGGTGAGCAGTTTGCATCCACACTTCAGCATTAAAAGTTTAAATGATGGAACATACCATTTACATAAAATGTTGATTTTTTAACATGCAACATCCAATTTCTAAAGTATATTAATCTATTTTACTTAAGTATTTCTTAGTACCAGATAGCAGATCACCCACTATGTTTACTGAAAGTAAGAGTAAACAGCCTTAAGACCTAGATTTTGTTTGTGGATTTATTTTTTGAAAAAAAAAAAGCAAAGACCTTCTTTCAGCTATATATTAAATGTATCGACATATTTATGATAGAAAGAAGATAATTCTTTGAAAGTTATGTTTAATCATAGTCCTACAAAATGTATGCTTTGAGTTTTCATCAGTTATATTGTTTTTCATTTTTGTTTTTGCGTATTAAAAAAATAATAAGCAGAGGATGGATGCACAGACAAACCTGTAAGTAGATTACAGGATATTTTTTCAAAGCACTTGGAATCCTTGCATGTACACACATATGCTGGAACCAAAGCGCTGATCTAGCAGGGAAAAGATGTTGTACATTGTAAATACATAGTATTAGATGTCAAAGGGGTATTCTCTTTGACAGCCCAAGTGGTTCAACTGGTCACATTGTCGTTCTGATGGCAAAACAGATGACTGTGGTCATCTGACAGGTCTCCTGTGGAAGTCCATTATTGTCCTGTCAATAAGAATGGTGAAGATTAAAACAATATCAGAAAATAACAGTAATACCTCTCTAATTTTCACCCATTATCTGTTCAAAGATTTTTCTGTTGTGTACCCAAGTATGTGAACAGCAATATTTCCAGAATAATCTGTCGCTTGCAGCATTTTGCAGACTCTGCATATAAACTAAATATTTCTTGGGAAAAGGTGAGCAGACACAATGCCTGTGGAAGACGTGGGCATGAGTGGAAGCTGCCAGAAGACTCTTATATATACATGATCAGTGAGCGCCAAGTAGTGTTAGTGAAGATAGAATCCCAACTGCAGTTATCCGGATTGCTGACCAATTTCTCTTTTTGACTCTACTCCAAAGTGTGCTTGCATGCATGTTTGTAAATTTGCATAGAACGTCACATCTTCATTTTATTTTACACTTTATTATATCTCTGTTCTCCCTAGTAATCACAGCAATCATGTATCATTAACTCATAGTAAACACCAATTAGCAATTTAGTTTATTGTTATTATTATTATTATTAGCATTATTATATTTGTTTACATTAAGGCAAATTAACATCAGTAAACAGAAAGAATAATATTTATTTCATTAGCATAGCAAGCAGCCAACTTCCCTGTGGATCATCATGATCGTGTATGGATTACAGTGCACAGTACTATGTTATTTTGGCTCATAGGTGTTTGTAATAAATGTTGGTTTGAGAGAAACTCAGGAAGAAGAAAAATTACACTGAATTCTCCTCAAAGATACTTACTTTGCAATTCTAAAGCTCATACTCCCAATCTCCTTGCTCTTTTGTCTTGTACAGAAGGACATCTATCAGTTCCTGAGGAGATTAATATTATCAATCAAGGGGAGTGGCCAATTCAGTCCTTTTGTATGATACTAAGATTAATCCACTTCAGATTCATCAATCAATAGTCACAGTTTCATTTTACGGGAAAGACTTGCATTTAAACTGATGGATAAATGAGCAGCTTAGGTAAAATACAGTCTGCTTTCATTCATTATTCTAGCTAATAATGAGCTGCCTGATTTCTTCTATGCTTTCTTCTACCCTCACCTCCTCCACCTT
>NW_020455680.1:232658-274352 GCF_003342845.1 Nothoprocta perdicaria
TTTTTTTTTTTTTTTTTTTTGGTATTCCATAGTCTTCAAAGAAGAAAAGAAAAGAAAAAAAAGACACCTTGTTGCTGTCCTTGATTTTTTATTTCTTTTAATTTTGTCTGCTGTTATTCTGTTATCTTTTGACTTGGACATAAAACATCTTATCAAGTACTACACCACATCAAAGAAGTGATTTACTTGCTCTTGTACCATCTATCTGGCAGTGCCAGATACATTAGAGGAATGTAAAAGAAACATACATCTTCCTATAGCATTCTTTGAAATTTCAGAATTACTATAGTTGTAATAAAGTCTTTTTTATAAAAAGGCATTCACTAATAGTAATGCTTTCATAGCATGTCTAAATTATAATGTATTTGTAATTCTCATASGCTTTTTGGTCTTGATGACACTTTAAAGGAAATAAGCAGTTACTCACTCATTCTGCTCAAAACAAAGGCATTACTTTTTTCCTTTGCTTTATAATAAATCTGGAGATAGCAAAAAACAACATCTAATTAACTTCTTAATACCAAGAGCCTATTTTTACMGCCTTGGTTGACAGCATCTTAATTGTTGCCCCTGAAAGTTTTTTTTTTCCTTCTAATGGAAAGTTTTTGTACCTCTGYTGTCCAGATGTTCTAGAGTCCCTGGAAATGCAGGTTTTTAAAGCATTCTGAATTTATTAGAGTTAGCTCTAGGATTATTATRTTCTTAATAATATTATATATTTATAGTACTATATATATTATGCATATTACTATTAGACATGTGTGTATATAATTATAATGTTATTATAATTCCTTTTTTGACCTTATTCCTCCTCACCATACCAGGACCTTCCTGCAAGATACTGCAAATGGTTGACTACATGCTTACTGCTTGATTTGCCAACTTGGCAACAGATTGCATGGACATTCAGAAGTATAATTAGCTGGCTGCTCTTTTTGCCTTGAGACCGGCCAGGCAAACTATATCTTCAGTTAAGTAGCACATAGATCTTTTCTAATTAATCTCCCTGCTCAGATTCCTCTGTGTGTGCTTCTGCATGTGTGTGTGTGCATGTAAAACAAAACCAGAATGAGAATTCAGTGTAAAATCTCTGCCAATAAATTTCTCTTTCTGTGATGAATTCTTCTACCAGGGAATCTTAATCATTGATCCCTAAGAAATTACACCTTTGATTTATGCATTGCTATTATAATATATTACCTGTCTCATTATTGTTATAGTCCAGTGGCTTTTTAGAACATTCCCTGTACTTGGTGGCAGGGAGCAGCAAGAGTTGACTGACCTGTAAGGAATGGGGAGGAAGAAGCCCCATGTGATATTTTTACCTTCACCTTTTGGTAATTGCCTGTGTATTAAAATCCTGTCTCCTCATGACCACATTGCATTGAGGTCTTGTGATATTTAACTTAATTTAATTTAATTTAATTTAATTTAATTTTCCTCAAATTTGGGGCTACCAGCTATAAGGTTTTGGGTGAATGATACTGTGCACCAGTATGCTCCTATGCTTAGCCATTGCACGGCTGAATACCTAGGATCCAAAGGAGATCATCTGCTCCATTCCCCTGTCAGAGSAAATTGCCCAAGACCATGTCCAGATGGCTATTGAACATCTCTGAAACCTCTCTGGGCATCCTCTGCGTATACTCTCATCCTCACAAGAAGGAAGTTATCCATATGTTCAGATGCACCTTGGTTTCATGATTTCATTTTGTGTCTATTGCCTTTGTGCCTATTGCTATGAAAACATGGTTTCCTTTTGTGTCTATTGCCTTCTTTTCCTATCACCAGACATCAATGGAAAAGAGTCTGGTCCTGTCCTCTTCTCACTCTTCCTTCTGATACTTATACACCAGGCTGAACAGTGAGCTGGGGCTCACTCAGCCCTTCCTCATATGGGAGAGGCTCCCTTCACCATCTGTGTCACCCTTGGCTAGACATTCTCAAGAAGCTCCATGTCTCCTTCATCCTGGGGATCCTACAAATGGACACAGTACTCCATATGTAGCCACAAGGTTGAGTAGAGGGTGAGGATCACCCCCCCTTGACCGATTGGCAGCACTCTTTCTAATGCAATCAAAATTAATGCATTTAAACTACATATTTTTTTTTCTTACAAATATGAAAGGAGGTTGAGTTTTGCAATACAAATCCCCACAAGTTTCAAATGAAATAAGATAATTTGTTGTTATAAACAGATCAACACCACTGCTGCTATTTATCAGCAAACAAGTAGATGTATACACTTGTTAATTTTGGACTTCGATTTTGCTTGTTGATGTTGGTATGGTACTTACCTCAATGGCTGAATTAATCTCATTCCTCACATTTTACCTCTGGCATATTTCAACACTGCTATTAACATTGCTTTACAAAAAGCAGTTGAGCAAAGAGAAGAGTACTTTGCTTTCTTTCCTGATATGTTTTACAAAAGTCTAACTTGCCTAAATATGTGAGTTCTTTAGAGGATAAGTTTTCTCTCTCTTTATTCTTTTAAGTTATGAGTAGACAGCATTCGAAAATAATAAGACTATRTATTTGTTTAGAAACTATATCATCAAGAACTGCTGTGAATGCACAAAAACTTGTAATTTTTAATGGAAGTGAAATACACATATGTATGATTATATGCAGATGTTGATTTCTGTGAATCTGCTTGGTCCCACTTCTTTCTGATGTAATATTCCAGGAAATTTGTAAAAGCTATAGGGCACCTGGGAAGAACAAGTAATTTCAAGGATTTAGGAATCCCATGAATCTATCTTTGTTTTTGACAYCGTATGCTCTCTTTTTTTTTGCTGTTTGTTTCAATCTTGAAATCATTGGACTCTTAATAATGTGTTTAGTTCGTTGTATTCTTCTGACTTAAACAACCCAAATCCTGCATATATTTTCATATCCAACTTACATTGCTATTCGATCAGCTGTTTGATCTTCATATAATCTAAAATGTCCCAATTACAGAAGTATTCAGTGAGTCTCAAAAGATGAATAGAAAGAATGATAATGCAGAAAGGAAATAAAAACATATGTTCTTTCTGGTCACTTCTAGAATGGCATACCTGAGCTCAATAGTGAGCATATACTGCTGCGATGCAGATCTATATTYCTCCTTGCTACCTGTGAATTTTGCAAATGAAGAGATTGAAAAAGCTAGAATGATAGACTTCTAAGTCATATCAGTACTCTGGAACAACAGCAAAGGAATTACAACACAACAAGTTCCATC
This sequence comes from Nothoprocta perdicaria, assembly GCF_003342845.1. Classification (NCBI taxonomy): domain Eukaryota; kingdom Metazoa; phylum Chordata; class Aves; order Tinamiformes; family Tinamidae; genus Nothoprocta; species Nothoprocta perdicaria. The sequence goes on from NW_020455680.1 coordinate 235,888, forward strand.
TATGTAGGTGTAGGTGTGTGAGGGTGCCCGAGCCCTGGCACAGGCTGCCCAGGGAGGCTGTGGAGTCTCCTTCTCTGGACATCTTCCCAGCCCGCCTGGATGCCGCCCTGTGCCCCGTGCTCTGGGTGTCCCTGCTGGAGCAGGGCTAGATGATCCCTAGAGGCCCCGTCCAACCTCAACCGTTCTGTGTGATTCTGTGCAATTTAGCTGAGGATGAAACCTGAGATGTAAGTTATTTTGAGATAAGTCAGTATTTGAGATAAGCTTTCTGTCATTTAGTCTGTTTTATTATTAGAAAAAAATTTTCATAAATATCTAGAGGTTTCTCTCAGACTAATCTAAACAATTGTATTTATAGTGATAGCACTGTCTATCTTGTTTATCTGCAACCTTTCCTCTTTCAGAGATGATCTGTGCAAAGAGAGCAGGTGCTGCAGCTATCTTTACTATCTTGTGCAACTTAACTGATGAAACACATCCGTATCCCAGAAGGAAAGACAGTGATGTTCTCGGATTATGATGACGTTGCCTTTTAAAGAAACAAGGAATTAAGCATCTAAGGCGTCAATGTGTCCTGCCAAGAACACAGCAGGAAAATGTCTTTGACTTGGGCTAAGGTGTACTGACAGCACAGCAGGAATAGCTGAAATTAGCTTTGCATTTGGAGCTTTAAAATTGGCCTGGGTCACAGAAACCAAGCAGCCTGTGTCCTATAATTCCATAAATCTTTGGTTTATGTACCAAAAGGTGCAGAAAGGCCCTACATAGCAGCTAATTGGGCATCTGCCAACATTTTTGTAAGAAAAGCAATTTTATTATTTCAAAATCAAAATTAAAATTTAATACGGGCTTTTAAAGTATTTATATATTTAAAAAAAAAGTAATGTAAATCACTAAATTCTGCGTTTTCATTCTCCATACTAGTTGCTGTCTAGCAAAGAGCTACACTAAAATGTTGTTAGTGGAGCTGTGGTGGTTAGTTAGCAAAGTGAAGAGAGCTGAGGAAGGGCAAAAAGAGGAGAACACACAGTTTGAAGGTTAGCAACAGAGTTTTGGCTACAAGATTCAGTTATGGGGAGCCGCTTTGGCGTGAATGGCAGCTCACAGCAGTTTGAAAGGGGCCTTTTCACCCAGGAGGATTTCACAGACATCAGCTGCATATGACATAGTATAATGGAGATAAGGAGCTGCTTTACCAGAGGCAGCAGCTGAGACAGTATGTTTATACTTCAGGCGTTAGTCTATCCACTGTCACATTCTGAGGGCCTTTTCAGCTCAGCCTGAAGCACCCAGTCCTGTTCCCAACCCCATTGCAGGTGGAGCAGACAGGGATGGAGCGGATACCAGGTACAGCCTACAGTACTCTTTAATCATGAAATATCAATTCCTTCCCTTATTAGCCAGATGGAGAATGTAAGTGTTGGACCTTCTTATTCTGTGAAGTACTATGCACTCTATACTACCTTATGCTTCATAAGCACTTAATGCAGCTCTCTATGCCTGAGTTTATATTTTGAAGCAGCATCCTTTCTGCTGGAAGCTGTTTCCACTGTCCCACACAATAATAAGTAGTAAATATTCTAACATTGTAATTACATTTTACATAGTGAAGATAGGTGTTGTATTTATCTTAAGCATCTAAAAAATCACAGGTGTGTTAGAAATGAAAAATTTTGTTTATACTTTATGCCTATTAATATGACTGTATAAAATAAAGCTTATGTAGTTGATGGTTAAAGTTTTTACCTAAAAATTTTTTGCTGACAGCTGAAAAATACATGATGTATGTCAGGGACACGTCCTTCTGTGACTGCAGAAAAACATTTTCAAAATTCTGGACAAACATTAGTCCTAAATATTATTGATTTATTGATTATATATCATTTTGTGATTTTCACATATTTACCTAAATACATGCAAAGTAGGAAAAAAAAGATGATTTTCCTTGGTTGTTCAGATTTAACATTTTCTGTAGTTTGTAGTCCATTTATGAAGAATGGTCCAAAGGGGATTCTGGTTCAGTTGATGACTGAATTCAAGTTACATTTATTGTCCTTCTATTATGTCAGACTTTTTCTACATTCCATCCCTCATAGTTTCTTTAAAATACTTTGGCTTATACACTGATGCAAATGCAAAGTCTCGTGGTATGAAAAAAAAGCTTCTTATTGGAAAAGCAGAGGATTCTTTTATCCAGTGTATAGAAACAAAGATTGCTATTAATTTATGAGGTAGCTTAGGACTGGGATTTAATGGTATTTGCAACTAATGGGAGGTACTGAGTAACAATGTCCAATTGCTTTTGATTAATCGTTTTAGAGAAAATAGAATATTTAAGGTAATTGTGTTTCTGTATGATGTTATGAACAGCTAGGTGGTTAAATCTAAGAATCCTGAACACTACACACTGCTTCCAAGATTAGTTTACTCGGAGATGGGATATGAAAGTGATTAGATATAAAGCAACGCTTTGAAGTAGAAATAGCTCCCTAGATTCGCACAGTTTAATAACACTGAATTAACAATTCTTTAGCATTAAATTTGGCAGCTGGTGGTAAAGGAGGCTAATAGCTATTGTCACATTTAATGAAGATAAGCATTGCACAAAGGACAGTGAGATGGGTTGAGATGTATGAGTTCCCAGTGAAATTCATAGCCGATGGCATACATTCACTCTAATGGCAAAATAKGTTTTTGGAGAAAAACAAAGAGAGAGAAGGAAATGTGAAATGACCCYAGGGCCATAACGGGTCAGGTAGGAAAATCCTGATGGGAGACCACTGCAAACAGTCCCTCCAATACAGTCRTAATGGTGATGATGGTGATTTTTGCTGTTTTTTCCTTAGGTCAGTCTGTTCTTTCCACCAGGCCCTGCTCCGGCTCCCTGCTGTTTGTTCTGGCTTGTAATGTCGTTGCCATGTGCTGGAGCATGCTAATTAGGCATGTATCTGTGTTTCATATTCATGATCTATTAAATCTCCCTGCACATGCATTATTAGGTAGCATTTATCAAGCTTTTAAAAGACTTATCTTCTTTGTTGTATTTTGTGATTGGTTAAATTTGGTATAAATTAAAATCCACAAAAAAAGATGAGAGGGAAAACAAGGCATTTTCCAAGCMAAGTCTTTTCCCATGGGACTTGCCCTAACAGCTATTTTGGGCTTTTTCAGGTGCATCTCAATGATGATGAGACCATCATCATTAGGAAAGCTTCTGGTAACACAAGAAGAAAACTGACACAAACACCCATAAAACTGCTGCCACGGCAGCTTGTTAAGAAAGGGAAGGGTGCACACAGCACCTCCTTAGCAAAGCTAAACTGCTAAGGCTCTGTGCAGCATAACTCCTATCTTTCTACGGATATCTGCTATATTACTGTCCAGAAATGAGCTGCTGAGCTCTGGTCATCTTTGTTCATGGAAAGTCATATTTAAACTTGAGTTTAAATAAGTACAGTAGTAGTCTAGAAAGCTGTAAAAGAAATGAAAAAAAAATTGAAKGATGAAGGCTTGCCAGCCCTGAAAAGAAACAAATCTACACAGATGAAGTATTACAGTAAACATCCGTAGATACCGTAGTGCCAAATTGTTCTACATGTTCATATTATTGTTCGTTTTGTTCATTTTTACAATTTTTGCCTCTTTTATCAGATAAACCAATTGAAAAAGAGTGTCAGATTTTGGCCCCAACATACTTTAAAGCAGCCGAGTATAATGAAGCCATTAGACATAAGTAGTAGAGACAAAATTCGATGCTAAGAGGAGGAAATGAAAAGAATAAGAGGAAGGTTTATGAGAAGTTGTAAAAAAAACAGGAAAAAAATATTGCACTTCAAGATCAAGGAGCTTTCTGTTAAAAKAAAGATTGTAAATATAACGGATGTTCACTTTGTCCTTTAAAGCATTTAAATATGATTTTTATGGATGATGTGATTTTTAGGGATGATGTGATTCTACAACTCAATTCATTWTATAAAATACCAAATCAGACACATAGAAGAGCCACAGGACTGAACAAAGCATGATAGAGGTGGAGGTTGGAAAAGACCTCTAGAGATSACCCAGTCCAGCCCCCTACTCCAGCAGGGACACCCAGAGCACGGGGCACAGGGCGGCATCCAGGCAGGTTGGGAAGATCTCCAGAGAAGGAGACTCCACAGCCTCCCTGGGCAGCCTGTGCCAGGGCTCTGGCACCCTCACAGGGAAGCTCTCCACCAAGGTACACGTGCTTCACAAGAAGAAAGTAACAAACAAAGAGAAAAATGTATAATAAGAAAATATCAGACTGAATAAGTGGAAGAGAGAAAATCTATTTACTCACAGATGAGATGAGATTTCCCCCAAACTGATATATGAGATTGGATTATACCATGTATTTTGCCTGGGAAACAGAAAGAAAGAGAATTATTGAAATCATTCTGTAATATCATCACAAAAGATAGAAAAAGAAAAGGGAATATATTCTTGTAGGTAAGGGGAATTTTTCAAGAATATGAAAAATAAAACATGGATGCCGTAGAGAAGGGAAAAAATAAATACATAATTTCAAAAAAATCTTGTGAAATGACTACATTTGACTAGTTCAATTTTTACAAGCCAGTAACAAAGCAGTAAGAACAAGGCCAATGAACTCGCATTCAGTTTTCAGTCAATTGCCAAATATTGCTAACAGTTTGTAAAACACTAGTGCAAAGTCTCTTCTTTCTTCCCACACAAAAGTTATGTTTTTGAAGTGGCCTTCTTYGGTGTTTTCTACAGCAAGTTGTGATGAGTTAGATGTTTGCAAGCAGAAAAACTTGAATTCTCTAGGAAGAGATACAACCCATTCCAGCTTTTATGCTTTAGGGTTTTGTGTGTGTCTTTAGCCAGAGCAGACACCGAGGTGAAGAGGTCAGATATGAGAAAGGCCAAAGCACTGCATTAGTTCTGTGTATGAATGCAGAATGGAGTGGAAGCCGGAACCAGAACTGGGAAAGAGCTGAGTTGGAGATAGTGACTGACACAACATACTAGAAGGGACTGAAGCAGAATRGTATGTAATTGCTACCTTGCATCCCCTAGAGCCAAGAATAGAATCTGTGATTGAAAACCCTGTCAAACAGTTGTTATCTCCATTATGCAGATAAGATTAAGTGACTTCCAAACCTGAAAAGAAAACAAAAATCATTGGCATTGGTRGAGAAAAATTGCATATTTTGACTCCTACACTTATCCATTTGCATATATTTCCTAGTACTTGGCCTACCTGGATGTCATTTCTAAGGCTGTTCTCGAATGGGGTTTATGAATTTTATTAGGTAATATGGAAAAAAAAAACCCAACAAGTGTTATACATATTAGATTATTGTTTTCATTATGATAGAATGGAAAATATATTAATGTCATTTCAAGCCACAAAGTACATAAAAAGTAAATAATGTAAAAACATCATATAAAAATCACTAATATTCAGATGAGACCTTGTCAGCTTAAAAAATGTCATTCTCTCTGACCTCTCCATTGCTTATACTTTCCCTTCTCCACAGTGTGCACTTTACTGCTTTCAATCTCTTGGATTAGAAAGGATAGCCTTGACAGAGATGAAAAAGGAATTTTCAGATATAATTGAGCACAACAGCAAAACTTCTAAAATTCAGCTTTCTAATATATATGTATRTCAGATTTTTTTTTCCTGCTATTTATTCATTTGACTCCTATCAGGATAAAGAAATACTTTTCTAGTCTTTGAATTAATAAAGCAGTGTTCTCAGAGTGGAAGAAAAAGTGGAAGCAGGGAATAATTAAGAGAGACAATTCCATTCTTGCAAGATATATYGGGTCTTGGCTTTTGAAAATTGATTTCCTGATTTCTTTTGCCAGTGTTGTTGACTATTTTTTCTGTTGTCGAYGTCACTTCACAATTTACACCCAAGAGTATTCGTTCAACGCTAACAGCAGCAGCAGTATGCTGGTTCATTACAGGTAAACACTGTCTTTCATAGTTATTATCAAACTATTTTCTCCATGCTTTTTAATGCAGATATTTTGGTATTTAGTGACAGTTGTCACACCTACGATGCGAGCATTAGGCAGGAAACATACTTGCTTCCTTCCAGTCCAGTCCTCTGATTACGTAAGAAAGGCACAGCAAAAATCGCTTCCCCATCACTAAATTCTTGCATTTTCCAAGCCTTGAAATCTTGTGATTTCCCAAATGAGCACAGTATGATTGTCTGAAAAGATTATCTGATTTTGATGTCAGAGTATTGAAGRAGACTCTGAGCAGTATTTAGTATGCAAAGCAAATTTTGTTAAATAAGAAAACAGCAATATATAAAATTAAATGAACTAAAATTCCATTCATATTTGATCTGAAGGAAGACTACASCACCAGTCTTGGTGCTGCAGAGCACTACTATATATTTTCCATTGCCTGATGCTTTTATTTTTCTCAAGTTATTTGCTAGTATTGTAAGCATATATACTTACAGAGGAACTGAAAGAGGTTTTCTGCCCTCCCCCTTATGGTACACAGGAGAATGATGATAAATAATAAATATTCTTGTGTATTATTTTTAATACATGTGGCACTTATCCCAAGTAGTGATAAAAAGGTATACTCCATAAAAGAAATAAAAAAGAATRCTTTATAGGGTGTGAAGCAGAGCTAAATTTTACAACTACCTTCTCAGAGAAACCTCTTTCAAGGTTTTGTCTGTTCAAAGAATAAAGATGCACTCCTCACTGCGATTTACATTCTTAGGCCTATAAATGTTTATGACCTCACTCTATAAGTGCTCACAACCAGAAAGAGGTAATTCAAAATTGATCTATGCATTAAAGTTGCTGAGCCAGGCATTCCTCCTCTTGAAATTACCATGATTGTGCACTGGTAATTCAACTAGCCTCTGTGGAAATAGTATTTTCAAAATGTGTACCAGTTAAGTGAGCATCCAACACATTTTAAAGCCTTTCATGTCTTCCAGCAGCTCACATCTGAAATATCAAGACTGGGATATTTTTGGCATTATATATTCTTGTTGTTTTTTTTTTAGAGTGATATTTTCCAGCTTGGAATTAGAATCAGAACAAAATACTCAAGTCTACATTTAAGATTCTATTTTTTATATGACTTTTTACAATAAATTAAAAGCTTTATGCTTTCTGCTATTTTTGCAAGAGCAGAAAATCRACAATATAATTCCAAATTTTATTTTCACAGAATGCATTTTTTTTAGTATATGTTCCAAAAGTAAACATATACATCTGTGTGTTTCTAATGTGAGAAACAGTTAGAAAAAGTTAGTAAATAAATAGCTTATTAAAAGTTAAAAGAGAGATTTAAAAAGTTATTTCTTTCAGAGAGAGTGCAAAGGAAGTCTTGGAACTTCAGGAACTTCAGAAATGCATGCTCTTCCTCCATTGAGTATCATCATTAACRAAGAATTAAATGACAGTTAATTCTCGACACTCGGTCAATCTCTTCCATTGTTGCTTAGGATTCYAAAACTTACTATCAATTCTATGCTAATGCTTTCTATATAAATACTGCTCTGTTTTAAATCAAAATGCTGAAAATCAGTATGGGAAACAAGCTCATTTGACAGTAAACTCTTTGAAGGCAGCATTTCAGAGCACCTGAATGATTTTTTTTCTTTTAACTTTACAGAGTTTAGGTTACTAGGCATGCAAATTAGAGGATTTAAGCTAGTATGGATACTATTGTTGTTGTAAACCAGATTAATTTTAATAACTTTTATTCCATTATTCTACAAATGGGGATTAATTTTGACCAGAGAATCACAGAATCACATAAAATTGTGGAGGTTGGAAGGAACCTCTAGAGATCACGTAGTCCAACTCCCCTACTCCAGCAGGGACACCCAGAGCATGTGGCACAGAGTCATATGCAGATGAGTTTTGAAGATCTCCAGAGAAGGAGACTCCACAACCTCTCTGGGCAGCCTGTTCCACCGCTCTGTCACTCTCACAGTAAAGAAGTTCTTCCTCACATGGAGATGTAATTTCCTGTTTTTTAATTTATACATTTGTCCTCTCACTGGTCAGAAAAGAGCTTGGGCCCATGCTCTTTGTATTCTCCCCTCAGATACTTATACATGTTGATCACATCCTCTCTCAATCTTCTCTTCTCCAAGCTAAAAGGGCCCAGCTCACTTCGTCTTTCATCACAAGACAGATGCTCCAGCCCATCCTTGTCACTATGCACCTGACCCTTTCTAGAAGTTCCACGTTCCACGTATACCACAGGAAACATATGTAATTAACCTTTTTAGAGCTTGCTTTAGGACACTCTTCTTTTAACTTAAAAGGGATTTTACTTTACTCTGTAAAGTAAACTGTGCACACTGATTTTGGAAGTTTTCAACTCTTTAGCAAATATTCCCATATTTTACATTTGAAAGACCTTCTTATGTCATTTGGAGAGTCAGTCTCTTCCTGAGATTTTTTTTCTGTCATTACCTTCAGCTTAAAAATATATTTATAAGGGTCTCAACATAAGTTAGAAAAAAAAAGTATCTTACACATTTTATTTTTATTTTCATATTTCGTAGGGAAAATGTTGATAATGGAGTTTTATGAATTGAGTGTCATCAGTTACAAAAGATAATTAAATGGAATTGTAAAATATTTTGAGAAACAAAGGTTAGGTCTTTAATATGCCAATTCTTGATACAACTATTCATTTATTTAAGTTGTTATATCAATGATATGTTATTTGTTATATCAAAGTTATATCAACTGCATTGCCAACTGTATTTGCCAGTCTGTGTAAGTAGCAGATGAAGCGCCAATTGTGACATTCTAAAATGATGGTGTAAGCTTCCAGATTTTTGCTCATGTTCATTTTTTATGTCTCTAAAATATCAGTTTATTGGTGCTATTTTTCTCCTTTGTGCCTTAAATTACATCACCAGAAAATCACAGAAAAATACAGACTTTCAAAATGCTTAAGGTTTAACAATGGATGTAGGTGACAGGATTGCTTGATGCCTTTTTTTTTTCTTTTTTTTAATGAAAGAATATTAATTTTGATTATGTTTGTATGTTTATTGATGGTAAAATCACTATCGAACAGTTGGAGGATGACCAGCTGGAGGGGAGGAAATATTATTTATGAAATAAACCAAGGGATGCTTTCCGTAAGAGATATTTTTCTCTGCATGTAGATGGGTAGTGCAGAAGAAGGATGAGGGGAGTCTGGCCTCAGTTCTTTCTTCCTTGTCCCCACTTGCAGCTACACATTCCACCTTCCATTTTAATTCAACAGACTGCAATGCTAGTTGGTTAATATTAATGATCTGATACATCCTTGGTACAGCTCAGCTGAGATAGTACTTGCAGCGTATGACCAGAGGCAAGGGAGGGACAGGGAGTGTAAAAGAAGATGGGAAGTTGTTATCAAACTCATGGCTGAATATTCTTTATGATTTTAGAGAACAAAGATAGAATATTGAGTGATTTTTATTCGATCCTATATCCTATACATCCTTATAAACAAGCACATAGTGCAAGTGCAAATGCAAATGCAAAGTGCCTTATCCAGTAYAGCCTATCTTCAAGGATCAGCAGGACCACAGATAAACTGTCAAGTTCTCACCTCTTACAACGTACCTTATTCCTGTTTTTTTGTTTTTTTTTTTTGGTGACTTTGTTCTGTCAATGCCAAATGATATATATTTAAACCATCTGTGAATGGTTTGAATGAAAGCAACATAGCTTCTCGCTATTGCTTTCTCTGCTGATTCTTTATTTTAAATACTCATGTTTCTGAGAGACCTCAGAATCCCGTAGAGGATTTTTGAAAATATGGTGGATCATTCCCTGAATAGCAGAAATGCATGTATTCAGTATAAAGTAACACTGAAGAACTCGAGACAAAAAGTCTTCACTCAGAGAGCAGACTGTACACCTGAAGAAAAGCTCTGAGATGTTGCAGAGGATCATAACTGGAGAATTGTTAACGTGAAAACCAACTAAGACTTTTAAAATGTAGTCACTTAAGATTTCCAACATTGTTGCTTCTTTTATTGAAGTCACTGCATTCTAAACCAAAAATACTTGCAAAAGAATGTCTGTTGCTAAGCTAAACAACCAAAATATCATAATCACAGAAAAAGATGTTTTTTTGTTCCTTTGTTCCTACTACAAAATAGATGATTACTATTTTGTAGTAATAATTTATATTACTACAAGTTCTGGGATATTCAGGAGATGAGGTTTTGAAATTCTCAAAGCAGCATCAAAATTGTCCTCTAGTTTTACCTTTTGTTTCATAAATTCAAAAAACTGGCAAAGCGTTCTTTTGTTACCTTTTGTTATTTTGTAAACTTTTTCAGATACCTATCAACTGATATCTCATACCCTAAAATTACACAAAGAATGTTTGCCTGATGCAAGATACTGCGGTTCTTTAGGCTACAATATTTTTACCCTTTCCTGTCAACTTTAAAGAACTTTTACCGCAAATTTAACTTCTTTCAAAGGCTTTTCTAAAATAAAAAATAACCCCCAAATATTAATATCTTAAAGAAAAAGTTTARCTAATGCAATAATTTCCAAGTCATTTTGGCTTTTCAAACTGGATTTTATTCCTGTCTATTAGCCTGAAAAATGTCATTTTGCTCCAGCCTAATGCCCAAGAAAATGTGGAATTCTGCRTATGAGTATTCTTTTGATTTCTTAAATCACTTAGTGTACTGAACCGAATTCTCACTTCTCATGGGCTGTGATTCCACAGTGCTTATAGTTTCTGAGTGTCTCTTCAGTATAAGGCAGCCATTTGATTCAGAGTGCTGAACTGGTGATGTAAAAGAATCCTGCTGGCTAAAATCAGATCAAACCATTTTGCTTGAGAATATTCTGTACCAAGAGTTGTGCTGTAATCCAAGATACGGTAATTTCACATTACTGTAGCTGTGTAAATAATCTTCAATTTCCTACCATTAGTAAGAAAATAATTAAAAGTATAGAGCTAAAATAGAATATATTCTGCAGTCTTTACCAATTTAGGAAAGAGTGATTGCATGTCCTTTGTTGGATCCAGACCAAATCCGCTGATCTGGTATTTCAAGGATTAGGTGCTAGTGATGGTGTAAGTTACATACTTACTGTGCAGCTTACATAAATAGTTTTTTCAGAGATAAAAACCTTTGTTAAGGCTTTCTTACCCCTACATCTACTTTATCAGACCTAAGAGGGTTTGTCAGACCTCAGAGCTATGGCTGTGTTGAATATATAATCCCTCAGAAAATTAAGATCAGATATTTTGTTCAAAGGAAGTCATTTTTTTTTTTTTTTTATCTACTATACGACCAAGAGTTTGTATAGCTGGTCTTGTAGTTGAACATGACTTGAGTTGAATGTCTTCTGCTCCCTCTCAGTCCTCGTGTTTCTTTTCCATCTTTCTATAATACCGGTGTGTTTTCTTGGCGACAAAACAGGGAGAAGAATTAGGAACTGCTTCCCGCCAAGGCTAGGCAAACTAAAGGAGCATCCCATGCTGTGACTGGTGCTAGGCTGCTGTTGGTTTGATTTAGTTTTATCGATTCATGCTCATGTCTATGCTAACTGAAACAGAGCAAAGATTAGAGCAGAACATTCTGTTTTGAAGAGCGGGTGGAGAAAGACGTATCAAGGACAAATACACTGTTTTATTAAAAGTTGACTGTTTTTGTGTGGGTCTGCCTTCTGTTAAGCACCACTACAGTGGTGCTTAACGTTAAATAATATTACAATATAAAGAATAATATCAAAAAATGCTTATCTCTAGCCTAGAAATCATGGTTTCAGTTGGATCCTCTGCAATGTAAGCTAAGTTAAAAGTAGCCTTCCTTCCTGCAGTAAAGAAGCACCTTCAGAAATAGGCTGATTTTTCTGATGCAGTTCTGTCCCTCTGCTGCTGGTAGTGGGTTTGATGGGTAGTGTATGTTTCTGTGTGATGGTAGGTATCTGATTGTGTTGGGATTGACTTCAACACACCAAAGCAGAAATAGAAGGCACTGGTCATGATCTTCACATGTAAGAAGTCTTCAGAGATCTCCCAAAAATGGAGCTTCACTGCACCACATTCCTTGAGAGTACAAGTTCTGTGCACTTAGTTCTTTAATGTACATGACCTCTCTTACAGGACTAATTCTAAATGACTGGAGAAATTGGTAAAAGTGGTAGAAAAATGTTGCTAAAAAGCAACACAATTGTCCATTGAGTGAAATCTGTGCTGACATGATGTTTTTGAAGAAAGGAGAACCCTCCCTTCATGCTACCAAGTGTTTAAGATATTAAGATATTATTAAGAAGAAATGAACTTTTTCAAATTTAATAATTTGAAAATTCCATTCATTTTGTTTGAGTTTTTCTCCATGTTTAATAAATTGTAACACTACTAACAATCAAGAATACTATATGGTATATTCTCTTTGTTAACTAAAAACCCGTCACATGACAGAAAAGAGCCTAAAAACATGTCTTCTAGATTAATATTATTAAGCTTATGCAGTGGCTTAGCTGTGTCCTATTAAATCCTGGTGGAAGTGAGTTTTTTGACCTTTACTGGGATAAATAATACCAATTTTCTAAGGTGAATATATTACTTATTTTTACTTTCTTTCCAGCTTTTCTCACTAGAATTTAGTGTGAAGTTCACTAAAATGGACTTATTTTCATCTTTAAAAATACATTAATAATATGTTATAATAATACAATATGTAAAATGTTAGAATACAACTGCTAATTTAAATGTAGCTGAGATTAATATTTTTACTACTGGTGGAAATACCAGAAAATGACTTAGGGTATTATATTAACATCAAATAACTAGACAGTGACTTTTAGAAGCTTAACTATTATAAATGAAAAGAAATTTCACTGCTAAATTTGAGGCTCAAAACCTATTAAYCCCTATTAAGTTAACTCCGGCTAGGAAAATGTAACCGCTGGCACAAATCTGATAAAATCTTAAGAAAGCTGTTGCTCACTGTAAGTAAAGGGGACAAAAYCAATCTTTTATAAAAGGAGAACTAAGCACTTTTTTTTTTTTTTAATTTTCTTTAGTACTTTGGAAGAAGTGAACACTGTATACGTGCCTATGCTAAATAAGAAATGTATATATATGCATTTGCTTTCTTTTTTGCTTTTTGGGTATATGTGTTGTAATTGTGTTATATTATTTTATGTATTTAAATGTTAGTTAAGTAGCTTACTTTTAGAAAAAAGTCTATTTTTTATCATCTGCTTCATATATCTTCTGAAGGATATAGCAGCCCTTCTTTTTTTCGACTTACTTGACACTGAGATATTTGGATTTCGACCAAGAGCAGAAGTCGTGCTCTTGCTTACACATTACTATTTTATCAATGGTCTTGACATTTTTAAATTTTATGCATTGTAAAAAAGGGAAAAAAAAGTTGAGATTTGCCCTTTAAGAAATTTAAAAGTTAAAAATTGACATAACTGAGAATCACACAAGAGCAATAAAGAATCTTTAAATATCATTTCACCTAGAAAAGAGCAATTGTTCTCCCTCATAGACAAAGAAGACAGACTTAATAATTTACTAGTGCCTTGAGATGAAAAGGTAGACTTYATCAAGCAATTCTCAAATATATATTCTGCTGAAAAGCCAGAGCTAAATGCATTAATGAGTAACAAAATGTATTTCAGTAAAGATTTTATATTAAAACAAAACAAGAAAGAACAATGAAGTATATGTGCACATGAAGAGTTGGCCAGAGATGAGCTTGTCTGGTATCTGGAATAGAGCTATCATAGGCATGTCAGAAGGTYGTGACACTGAAGAAATCTCTTTTCTTAACTCCCTACCAATTCAACATTAGTTGCAGGTCTTAGTCACAACCTGAATTGGTTTTTCTGTGCAATCTCCTTCACGCTGCACAGCTTCCATCCCTGTTTTTCATCAATATCTAGTGCAATGATTTCCCATACTCACTGCACTGCAATAAAAATTGAGAAAAACATTATTTTCCAAGATAAATTGCTCATATTGATCCTCAAAGACCAAAGAAGATCAAGGATCATTGAGCTGCTTTATCTGAAAAGGTAAGCGCAGAACCATAGTTGTTCCCATTCTTGGTTTCTCTTCGACCATTTAGCATTGTTATTGCACAGAAGGTTTTCCAATTAGTTTGTACTGTTTTCCATAGCAAGTACTGATTGATGAAATGAAATGGGGAGAGTAACCAAGTCTGTAAATATTTTTATTCTCTTTCATCACCAAAAAGCAATTGTGCATTTCTACATCGATACATGTAACTCAGTGTCCTGTACTGGCGCAGATGGGAGTGATACAGAACTACTCTGAGTAATAATCCCACGAAAATATTAAGATATTATGTTTAAAATTTACTGGAGTGTTATTTTCTGAAAAAAAGTCCCTAAATTATCCTTTTACAGTTTATATTGCTATATATTTTATTTGAAAAATAATTGTGCTTTCCTTTTTCCTTCACTTTTTCCTTTTTCCATCACTGAATGTTTTGTTATGGCGCGTAAGAAGAAGAATATTTAGCTGCTTGGTCCTAGCTTTTAACCCTCCCTGAAATTCAAAGCGACTAAAATTTTACAGCTTTTATGCTAGTATTTTCCTATATTCTCATTTTAGTTCAACTTCATCATTTTTGTTTGCTTAAATTACTATTCCAGAACCTCTTTCATTGGGTAAAAGTGTAAGATAGGTAATATTCCTGTGAAGGTAGAGCTAATTCTCAATAACTCAGTGATTACAGTGCATTGACAAGAAGGACTTGTTCATAAAACTATTATAAGTAAAAGAAATATTTCCATAGATTTTTGAACTTTTTTTTAAAGAAAAATTGTCTTGCAGGGTTAAAAGAATGACACTGAAATGAGCATTGTGGCAGTATTAATTTTTCAGCCATCCGTTTTGCAAATTAGTGTAGAAATATATATATATATATATATATATTTTCCATGTGGAGCAGGAGAATCAAATGGAGATTACTAAGAATTTGGATAACAAGCCTTCCGTAGTGGACAGTCCCAAACAATGAAGATAGTCTCATACACTTGGAAGACTTCTGGGTCTTATCAATAAAACTTAATATGCACTTAATAGTAGTAGAGGTTATTAGAAATGCTGTATGTATTAGAGCATTAAAGCACCACAGATTTCTGCTGGCAGAGAACTTGAATGTGCTTCTTTGAGAAAACAAGGCTCTCACCTCCTAAACAGCCTGACAGCAAAATGTTCTTGGCATCTTTCTGTGACTAATCTTTATTGTTCTGCTATAGAAAGCTACCACTGATAGAAAAAATTACCACTGACAGAAATGGAATAGTCCAGTTATTAAAACACTTTAAGCAAAAAGAGCTGTAAAAAGTAAGATAAACTAGCAGAAGCAACAGAAGGCTTTAATATTTTTCTGTGACTTAATTCTTCATTGAAGAATTTGTCCTTAGAATTTATTATTCTTTCTGTCCCTTCTGTTTTTGTGACTATTCCTACAAATTTTATCCTGAATGTCACTACTAAATGAATAGACATAAAAATCTGTTCCCATTAAGAACTGCATTATTTAGCATGCCCATATTTGAGCCAGTAAGGTGATCTTAGCTAAAATAGTTTATATTTTATGGATGTAATTCTTAGTATCTTTAATTAAAAACCTTTAGTGCCTGTGAAGATGTTAATTTTTTCGTGTCACTATAATTATAACAGAAGATATATTGTGATGATACAAATGCTCTTTATACCATGCAACAATAGAGTGTGATACCCTAAGGAACTGAAAATCCAAGGTCATTTGAAATCAGATTGTGTATGAAGAGCAAGAGATGAATTCCAGCTCAATTTTTATGTCTTCAGGTGACTTAAGCAGAATTGCAATCCGATCTAACTTTATATACAGAAGTTCTCTTTCTTTCACCTTACTGTTTTAAGATTGCAAAGATCAGCAAATCTTTGCACCATAATATAGAGGTACTAGGATTGCTGTCATCCTCCCTACATTGTGGCTGCATATCAAAACAAAAGACTGAAATAGATATACCAAGCTGGATTATCTTGCTGACCTCTSTGTATACGACTTTCTGAGTCAAGTGCTATTATTCCTCTATCTAGTTTGTATTAATGGATACAGCATTTCTGATTTTTTTTGGCTCTGATTTCTTGTTAATATCGTGCCTCTTAATGCTCTTTAATATGGAACCACAGAATTGCAGAAAGTCTTTCATGAGTTTCAATGACAGTCTTATGCAATCAAATCAACAAATGAAACACAATAAATATGGGGAGAGAGAAGATGTACATGAATCATCTTTCTTATTTTCTCTTCCCCCTTCTCCTCTGRCTTTGAGGATGACTCTATTAGTATATTTAATTATTTGCTTAACTGGTTTGCTACTGTAGAATATTATAAAAGCAGTGTTGTTCTGCTGCAGAGGTGGTGGTATCTTTGTAGCCTTTCAATTAGTGCTCACCTACTGACATTTGTTYAGCAAATATTTCAGTAAAGTGCTAGTAGAAGTAGTCTTTTGACTACTGTAAAAATAATAAAGGTATTTTTATGCTAAAAGAGATATTAGGTTTTCCTTTTACAGATTTGCATCTGGAAAAAAATGAAAGAAAGACAGAAAGACAGAAAGACAGACAGAAAGACAGACAGAAAGACAGAAAGACAGAAAGACAGAAAGACAGAAAGACAGAAAGACAGAAAGAAAGAAAGAAAGAAAGAAAGAAAGAAAGAAAGAAAGAAAGAAAGAAAGAAAAGAAAAGAAAAAATGGTGCTGATACAACCTACCTAGAAAAAGCTAGCACTTTTTTTTTTTGAAAAAAATGTAATGACAGAAAATATATACATCAAAGCTTTATGATTTCACCACCTCTCTTAATTCTTTTAAGAAAGAGCAGAATGCATTTGACTTCAGTACTATATCATACTTCATCCTAAGTTGATAACTATCATCATTAGAGGTAGGAATTTGTTCATACACCATGCTTTCGTTGGCTAAGGGATAACATGTACCATTTTCTGGATCTGTATATTTGGACTTAACATTTTACATTCCAGAAAGCAGAAATAAAGTCTGTCAAGACACAAAGCAGTACCTCTCTCTGATCACTTTTTCATGATTTTCATTTGTGAGAAATAAACTTACCAGGAGGCAGTGAAGTACTGGCAAGCTCAGAAATCACAATGGGGAAGGGAAACTTTATGAAAATTTTATTTGTTACAATAGAGATCCTTTCCCATTTGCCACCCACTCTTCATGCCTGTTCACAAATTTCAGTTGGAGAAGACCTCTTTTACCCAACAAGTATAACTTCTTCAACACTAGAATAAAGCTGATATGTTTGCACGTGATTACTATTGTCACATAAAGCCTTTGGGCAGATGTAGTTTTCTTTTGAATTTCTTTGTGCTTTTTTCTTTTTTAAACAGAGAAGTATACTACATTGCCCAATAAAAAGATCACTGTATTATAGAATCTTCCAGTTACTGCATAGTCATCTAATACCTTTCCCTAATTTATCCATATTAGAGGCTTCTAAGCAGTAGGATGATACAAGATTGACAGTAAAGGTCTGGTAACTTTAATAAAAATGATACTTGGAAATCTATCAAAAGCACTGCTTTTCACTTCTGAGGCTGAGGASCACCAGCAGGGTTTTGTGCATGGAGGTATGTATGTGTGTGTGTACATTTTACTGACTTTATTGTATTTTTCCTCTCTTTTGCACTCCAGAGACATTGGTTTTGGATCTATCTTCTTTCATATTTGATTGGCAGGAAGATTTCAGAAAGGATTGGAATCTTATTTTCAAAGGGATTGAAATGTCATCTAGACAAGGTTTTCAACCCCTTTTGAGAATCCAAAGACCCTGAGACAAACTACTGCAAGACATGTGTTTGCAGAGCTACTGCCACTGTGATGGATTTAGTGCTTTAGCCTACTGCAAGTTCTTGAGCTCAGGAGGTAGAGAGAGGGTCACTAGGATTATACAGAGTGATATAATTTGGGCAATATTGACAAGTGTATGCTATAAAGAACAACTTCCTTTCAAGGTTGATAAAGAGACAGAGTAATATAGGTTCAGACTTAAATTGATGAGGCACATGTATAAATTGTTAAAAGGAGCCTGATACACCTTACCATTGAAATTTATCTAAATTCAATACTATTAAACATTCCTAAAGATTAGTTGAATTATACATGAWGTATATGGATTATTTGTCTGAGGCAAGTAACAGTGATATTTCTGTCTGTAACTTAGTTTGACAAGGTTAGCATGTTTTATTCAAACCTTTTGAATAGTGAAATGATTTGTATGTGTTACTGTTTCTTTAGACAGTCAGAAAAAGGATAAGGCAACATGCTTAGTTGAGCCAGTTTCTATATTCAATTAAAAAAAAGTAAACAATGTGACAGAATAAGATTCCTAACATTTGTAAAATTCATGCTGTAGTTTAATGCTCATATGGAGATTAAAAAAAAATTATTCAAAAAKAGGAAAGGTTAATGAAAAAAAGGAAGGAAGATGAAAAGAGAGATTTCCTCTTTTCTGTATTACATGAGATTTAAAAAATATTAGATAATAAATGGTAAAAGAAATTATCCTGCCAGGAGAAGTCTTCTGATTTCAGAAGTCTCTTAGCCTTCAGCTTACTGAATGTTTTTTGGGTAGCTCTTTACCTGCTGAAGCTTTTCCAGTTTGAAAAGAATGTTAAATATTCAGTGAGTTGAAAACAGAAGAATGAGAGCATGCCCATATGCCTGGAATTGGAATGTTCTTAAGAGAAAAGGGGAACCTCTGTTCAATGTCTACTGGGGATGGCAGAAGAGAAATATGAGTTTTACATGTCCCAGACAAATAAGTCAAAATAAGATGATAAATTCTGAGTTATTAGGATAGAAACAAAGGTTGATGACCAAGAGTTCTTGTGAGTTTGACATGCAGGTTAAAAGTATTATCTAGAAGAATCAAACAGAGCAGATAGTCTTGATGACTACAAGGTTTTTATTGAAATTTCAGGTATGCCATTTTTTGTAATGTTGCATCTCAGAGAAATTTTTGTACTAGTGTTCTTAGTATTATTACCTCGTGATGCATGTTGCTACATTTTCTTGTCTTTAGAAAGTTTTACAAGTTTACTCTCTTTATGAGTCTGAAGTTGAGACAACCACCAAAATTTCAAAATTTTCAGTCTGGGGAGTTGACTGGGATCTTTTTGTAGCTATGTCCATAGCTCTCCCACCATATAACAATATAACTTACTTTCCTAGATGATAAACTGCCTACCTCACATGCATAAATTGTTTAGATTTTTTTTATAATTATCTGTCTGTGCTACAAAAGATAAAGTGACCTTCTTAACTGAATGAATTAGGTTTCTATCTTATGCACCCACAGTTAATGGCTGTAATTGATTGGAGCTTCATCTGGATTCAGAAGAGTAAATCATGCAAATTGTTTTACAATTCTTTAATAGAGCTTTATTAATGAGACAATCAGGAAGTTTCAAGGATTACACTCTGTTTAGAGTTGCACAGATGCAGTGAAKATGGCTGAAATCTTCTGCTGCCTTTAACATCCAGATACATCAAAAGAAAACACCATTTGTATTTGTGAATGTTGCTATCCTCTTTGCTTGTTAAAAAAAAAAAAAAAAGGCAAAAAAGAAAGCTTGTCTCTATTATTGTATTTGTTTGTCTCTTTTGCATTTTTTTTATCCTCATCCTCCCCACTTTATATCTCCTCATTTCTCACTGAATTTTGCACAGCTCATGAAAACTAGAGATGGGACAATACTCCAGGGGAAAATTTCAGAAGATAAAATAGTTTACAAAAGTTACAAATCCTGAAATATATCTGAAAATTTACTATGGCTATCAGAACAGCTACTTAAATGTCAGATTTCATTTACAGAAGTATCAGCACAATGTCATCTCATATCTGTGACCTCTCATGTCTCTGAACTCCTGAAATCTCCACCTGGCTGAGATGTCCATGAGCTGGGGGATCTTTTGATTCATTACCAAAAGTATCAAAAAATGGAATAAATTTTGGAACTACTTTTTAATTATTTTTAACTAGAATAAAAAAGTCTTTCTTGRATAGTCAAAATTCATGACACCTTCTGTAATGGAGCAAGTTTTCATTAAAGGATCTCTCATTGTAAATTTAATTACAATCATATATTAAGACCTCTTTGTTTCCTCTCAAATATGAATGATCTTTTCTTCTCTTTTGGCTCCTCAAATTTGTGGAAGTTTTTCACAAGATACAGAGATATTAGCTGCCTTTGAAATATGCATCACAAAAGGAAAACCTTTTCTGTGTTTTGTTGTGTTGATTCAAGGATTACATTTGTTTTGCAAATATATTGTTGATTCTTCTACCCTGAGAGAAGGTTTAAATATGTTTCTGCTTGTGGAATAAAGGCGTATGCATACTTCAGAGAACTGGTTTTTAAAATCATCCTATTCCTCTATCTTACTTTCTGTCCTCTGAGGATATCTGCACTCCTGTTTTTTGATTAAAAGAAATCTGCAGTTCAGAGCTGACTGTGAAGTCATTGTGATTCATTTACCAACCAAATAAAAAATCAACCGATGTGTATGTGGGTGTCTTCTAAATTTTAGCACTGTGATTTGCACATTTTGCTCTTGATGCATTTTTAATTACATCAGTCCAGCTATTTATTCCTGTTGAAAATCTATTAAGGAAATCTATGCCCTGGTCCACCTCTGGTGCATATATCTTTTTTTCCCTTTTTGTCATTACTTCAGGCAGTAAGGTTAGATATACAAATAAAAGCATCCCATTATTCATTGTTTAGGCACCCTGAATTCTGCCACTGATAAAATTATTATCCATACCCAAGCAGAGAGGAGTAGCCAGAAAATCAAAAATGAGGTTTATCCAGGTAGAAAGGAATTAATTTTAATGTGAAAATCAGATTTGGATAGTGCTTTTGGATATTGSTTTGTCAGTTTCATCCTTATCCAGACTAACCATAATAACAGAATTCATTTTAGCACCACATATTAGCTGTATAACATAAGACTATCATACAATTAACTATCATTCTTTTGTAGCAGCAGGCAGTCCTATTTCATCCAAAGGATTGAATGAATTGTAAATAATGGCACAGTCTTGCACCTAGTTTTGTCTGGGGAATGACTATAATTGTACAGTAATTCTGTAGTTATATAGATAGCTCTGATAAGTGAACACATAGACTCTTCAGTGAACAACAGAAAAAYAGTTCATTTCACAAACTCATATCCTGTATAAATGGCCCAATATTTCTCCTGGTATATCCCGTTCCACTCCTACTCTGCATCCTTTGAATCATGCATCCTACAGCTGCCCTGTAAGGTGACCACTTTTATTTTCAGCAGAAATGGGCATTGAAGAGCTTCAGCATAACAGTATTTATGATTTATGATACAATATAAGAAGAAATAATGCTTAAGTCATATTTGCATTTGAGCTGTGTAAAGTCTACCTGAGACTTAGACATGGGACAAACATTTTTGTATTGTGTTAGATGCAGTATCAGAAGTATAACAGCAGAATTTAAAAGGCCACCGAAGCACTGAACTACTATTCATGCTACTTTTCTGTTCTGCAAGGCACTCAATGTCCTCTGTTCACTTCTGCAATGGCAGAATTTATAGAGGACATGCTTATTCTGCATATTATTAACAGAAGTGGTGTTTTTAAYGGTAAATTTTGACTTTTTGACCTTTTGATGATAACTTTAATGTTCTTTATTATAAACCTGATGTCTCCACTAAAATGGTACAGATTTAATATGCATAAACATATTTATATGCACTGTGACTGATATTCACAGGATCATTCAGCTATTTAAACACATTGAAGATAATCATAGAAACATAGATCCTCAGATTAGCAGTAACAGCATTGCTTGAACAGATGAACAACATTCATCTTGAGAAAAAAAATGGGAGTACTAAAGAAAACATTAAGAGATCTACTCAATTGTCATCATGGAGTTTTGTCCGACTACTTTGTTTTTCAGTTTAGAGAATCAAATACATTTTTAGAAATCATGTGCATAAATGCATGCACACATAGATACACATATTTAAAAAATTTTTAATTATCCTCTCTCATATTTCTTCTTTCTCTCTCTCTCTCTCTGTGTCTTGCTGAAAAGTGGATGATCTAACCACACGAGAAATTGGTGTTATCTAGCAACTTTTGTATTTATACCRCTTTCATTCCTTTTCCTCACATTTTTTAAAATTTTCTGTATGCAGCTTTTATTTTATTTTCTTCACCTCATACAACATTTGCATGAGTAATATAATTAAATCTGAACAAATTCAGCCACCAAATCCTGGAAGAGTGTCATCATGGAAGAGTGTAATGTACTACATCTAAACATTGCTTTAATTACAATTCCATTGAAACAGGAATTTGTTGTAACATCCTTTTTAGATTGTGAATGCAATATGTTGGTTTCTAACTGACTCACTTTCAGAYTTCAGAAGAGCAGTCTGTGGAGCCATATGAAGTAACTTCCAAATAAAAAGAGACAAAATTTATATTCCATTATACAAGAAGGAGGATCTTTATCATAGCACACCATTTACTTTAGTTTGGACTCCTTCTAGTGCTTCTCTCTCAGTTACTTATTTTTGATGAGGAAGTCACATTGCTGCTTCACAGTTCCTACTTGGTTGTCTTTTAGATTTACTGCAGAACTTTGCAACAATAATTAGAACATGTAAAGCTGCTGAGGAACAGCATAATTTGGAGATTTCAAACAAAAATTTCATTACAAGACAGTATAATGCAAAACTCTCCTCCTTGAGGAAGAGAATGTGAAAGCAAAGGAGCAAAATTAAGAGAATGAAAGATGTGCTCATGCAGAGAGATGATTAAAGAACTTACATAAATGCAAAGCAAGGCAAGCTTGGAATGAAGCAGAGATGGTATGCAATCCCAAATGACTTCTTTCCTGAAATTATCTTAAATAAGATCTGCTGACAAATCAGGACTCTCTCATTCATTTGCAGAGACCTGACTAAAAAGTGATTAGAACTACTTTGTAATTTTAAACATTTCATTTCCAGTTCACAAGCTTTTTCAACAGAAGTATTTTATGAGATACATATATTTTTAGCATTAAAATATGCMTTGTTACAGGTATTCTTTTATTCATTTTTATTTTGTTTTGTTTTCTGACAGGCTTTCACTCCTTTTATTTGAGATCTTCTGCAACCTAAAGAGCAAAAATAAATGTTTTTTTCTCTCTCCTACATTCTGTCTCTCATGTGCGTATTCATTCCATATCTTACTGTGCACTGTTTGATTCTTCAACATCTTGACAGCCTTTTCATATTTTCTGATTTTCTCATAGATAGGAACAATGAATTTTGATAAAGAAAAAAATATAAGGTATCATATATGTCTAGCATTTAAAAAAAAAGCAAGTAGTGAAGCAACTGTAAATGAGAAAATATTAGGAACTTGATATGTTTATTTTAAGTTGTAAGAGGAATGAGTAAAATAGGAAAATCAGGGAATAGTTCTGGTTTTGATATGAACTTGTATGCATATGAGTTTGCCTCAGAGACCAAATATCATTAAAGAGCCCAGTTCCTATTTTCTCTGAAGCTGAAAGATTATTTTWTCAACATATACTTTTTATAATTTGTTGAAGTTCTGCAAGGTCATGGACAGTAATTTAGAGAGGAAAAGAAACATAATTTGGTTGGTTTCTATAATTTAAAATAGGTACAGTCACAAAACTATAAGCAAGCTCTTATTTCATCTAAGCRCACTACTAAAATCTTGTATGTGTTTTTAATCCTTACCTAAATCCCATGGCATCATTTGCATTCCATATCAGTTCTCRTAAGTGCCATGTTAGTGATGTGAAGAGTATGAGCAGGGTTAAATTATCTCTAAAAGAGAAAAAGGAAAAAAGGGAGATTACTTCAGGCAGGAGCTAACTGACACGGTTATGACTTTACAAAAAAGTTCTAGGAACTGTCAGTCCTTTTATTGTATAACTATCTACATTTCTCTATATACCACGTTTCATATAGATGAAGGTTATAAAAGTTTTAAGAAAGTACTGACAGATATGATGGAGGAAAATTGAGACTGAAAGAGATCTAAATAACAGAATATKGGTAACCATTACCTGAAATATAACATTCAAAAAGGCAAATTAACATACTAAGTGAAATATAGTTTTGGAACTTGTAAGAAATAGAGATGTTTTAGAGATGTTTTGTAAGAAATAGAGATATTTTTCATCAGAGTAACTTCTAAAGAACCAAGCCCACTATTCTTACCAATGATCCAGAAAAAGATCAGTTGACCGGTACAGCTTAGCTTTCTATTTGTTGAAGAAAACAGAAAAATACTAGGGCTGCTTTGTTCCTGTTGGACAAATAAAGCTGGGCTTCTTGTTCCACGCTGCTGATCATCTCATTGACATTAATGAGAATAAAGGATCTCTGTTAGGTCTGGAGAGGTCAAGGTATGAGCTTCTAGAAAGCTGCATTCTTCTCCCCACTACAGCATTAACCACACATGCAATAACACCACACCATCGTATTAAGCATACTGCAAGCAAAATTGCAGAAAATATATGKGTAAAAACACAGCATCAGCTAATACAGACAGACAGTTTGTACCTTGCTGTAAAGACTGTAGCATAAGGAGAACACTGCAGGCCATATCATCAGAATTCATCCTCTTTCCTCTTCCCACACACTTTAATTTCTTCAATTTCTCTTAATTTCTTCAAATAATAAATATACATTGTGACTAATCTTCATGTCTTCGCATGGGTTCTTTAGAATTTCCTGGGTTTTGTTTTGTTTTCCTCTCCTTCTTTTTACTGTTTCCAATGCTGCATGCTGTTGAGACAACACTGATTTCACGTGTAAGAAGTAATTTTAAAGTTATTTCTTCTTCAGGTACTGAATTTAACTCATTTTTTTTTAAGATACCAAGTTGATCAGTTATTTCATGCCCATTGTTTGTTTGTTGTAAATGGGAAACCAATCTACAACGTTCATGTTTCCTTCGTTCAAAGGCAATTCCACAGTGGTATCTATAGCAGCATTACATGAGTCATGCATAAAAGGGATAGTAGGACATAAATTTCTCTTAATTATAAGTGATTTATGGAGGAAGGATTAAGCTKTGAATTCCATGAGAAATATGTATAATAGGATGATTTAATACAGACTCTT
The DNA here is from genome assembly GCF_003342845.1 of Nothoprocta perdicaria. Lineage (NCBI taxonomy): Eukaryota > Metazoa > Chordata > Aves > Tinamiformes > Tinamidae > Nothoprocta > Nothoprocta perdicaria. The sequence goes on from NW_020455680.1 coordinate 261,115, forward strand.
CATCAAATAAAACGAAAAAGCATATTGTCAGGAAATATTCATTTCTCTTCTAGAGAATCAAATTGAGATTATACTTTTCTCCAGAAGAAGTTATTACAGTCACCCACTACATGGGGATCAGATTTACGAATTTTCTGTCCAGAGGGAACAATTAGATCATAATCTACTTCTTGATAGACTATTATGTAGCCCGTTACTCCAGTAACTTGTCATATCTGGTTTAGATGTGAAGACATAATTAGATGGAGAACCACTCAGCTGCCTTAACAGCAAAAAATATTTTAGGAAGTAAAAATGTACAAACTGCTTATACCTTAATCTTTTTAACTCTCATCTTCCTGTTATCTTTATTACATTATTTGACTACCCTACATAATGGTGAAAAAGGCAATCATTTTCTATTAAAAAAATCCATTTATTTCTCTTTGCCACATAAATAAAGGAAGGGATGCCCTACTTTTGCTTTGTAGCATTTATCCTAGTATACCAACAAACTCGCTATTTTGATATCAAGTTGCTCCTCCTTGCAAATTGTCTAAGATTGTCAAGAGTTGGACTGTGGTCTTTAGAACCTTGCTTGTTTGGGATTGCGTTCTCCATGAGATGGGTTACAGAATCAGTACATGATATTTTCTCAGCTGTGTTGCATTGATTACACAGTTTTAAAATGAGTAGCATGTCCATGTAGGTTGTGAAAAAGAGACTGACATCGCCTGTTATTTTTTTCCCACCACTTGTGTGTGTTGTCTGTTATGCTGCTAGCTGTGTGAGACAGTGGAACCTCATTCTCATCTCTGTACTCAAAGCCAAGTGTGATGGAGATTGAGTCTCAGGTGGGACATTGTTGTGAAATGCATATAATAATGCCATTAGATTTACTAGAAGTGATGGAAGGTATTCTGGGAAAAATAACAAGTACCCAATACAAACTGAAGAAGTCAAGAACAAAGTAATATGAGATGGAGTTGTTGCAACTGATAAAATTATACCTTATCGAYATATTTTAAAGGACTATTTAAAGGACTTTTAAATGATATATTTTAAAGTCTAAAGGACTTGAATCATGGACTTGAATATTACATAATCTGCACCTGTGCCTGTTCAATTTAATTTAGTTTTAGCAGCAGAAATTCAAACCAAACTGTATATTTGACAGCACAGTCAGAAAAAATGCTCAGTTTTTGATGTATGGGTAGCACTTGCCAGCTGGTGTTGGCATAACTGCCAAACCATAACAYTTCCTGCTGCTAGATAAAGAAAAGGAATTTGGGGGATGACTGGAAATATTAATAGCTCTGAAAAGAAAATGATATTTATTACTTGAAATCTCATTGTTAATGCATTAAGGAGTCCAAACAGATTATGATGCATCTGGTCCAGTTAAGCAAACAACTCAGAAACTGGGATCACTSTCTCAGTGAGAAGATATCCTGAGGTCTTCTGAGGTATCAGGGCAAGAGCAAGACCCCATGTCCTGTCCCAGCATCCCGGGAAACAGAAGGGTTGACAGGAGCTGCTGGAGGTGGCCCCAAYCCAGGGCACTGGGAATCTCTGAGGGAGCAGGGAAAGTTGTGCAAAAGAAATTACCATGTGGCTTGAATAGTGGTAGGACAACTTGAAAATCTGTTSTACACACTGAGGTATAGTCTTTTGTGCAGGATTGTGTAGCTTCTGTTCTGTGGAATAAGAAGCGCCGTTTAGAGCAGGTTAAATTTTAGCCTGACATTTGTACATGAAGATAGTTTTCTGGGCAGTCTCCATAACTAGCAATTGAAAGTTGCCTCTTAAGACAAATAGTCAACCCAACCTGGGTAGGTCAGGTGTCATTTAACATGTGGAACRAAAGCAAGTAAAAAACAATGATGCCTGTTTTACATAAAATCCTTTTTGGTTAAATCATACATGGTGATCTTTACTGAGCAAAACTGTTATTCACAGTCCTATTTCCTGTTTTTTTTTTTTTTAATTAATTAATAGGAGAAAAAGCATAGCAACCTCTAGATTACTTTAAAGAAGGTGGTGTGCAAAAAGCTTCTTAGTCCAGCACTTCCATTAATCAATGAGAAATATCCCATATTTGATACTAATTGGCAGCTGATCTGTTTTATTCTTCAAATGGCAGAAATACAGAAAATATAATTTTTATATTATGTTTTCATAAGGAAAATCATAAGCAAATTTGCTATTAGGTTGTCAATGTGAACCTGTGCAAGGTTTTTATTTCCTTACTTCAGGAGTAGATCACTTCAAAGGAGAATCAATACAGGTACCGTTATTTTTACATGGAAATTGCACAGTGATGCTCAGTAATTGGCCATTTACATGCCTGACTGGCTCACGTTCTATTTAGCCATGGGCAGTAGCTGCCTGTCAAAGTGGTTCCACAATTCAAAGTGATGTGCATGTCTTTTTATTATACAGTATTTTATATGTACTACTGCATTGGGRCTAGCTATGACCTTTAACTTCTCAATGGTCTTGCATTTTTTAAGGAGCAATTTAAGCAGCAATTTAAGCCAAYCAAGAAACACGCAAAACCCTCTGGAAAGTGACAGTAAGTTACTCATTTGAGGATCTGAGAGGCTCGGCAGAAGACAGAAGAGATGAAGAGAGGAAAAGTGGGTGAAAACTATACAGGGAAAGCACAGCGCTTCATAGTTATTCAAATATTTGGACAAGGACTTCCAAACAGTGTATGAATATTTCTTGGCTTCTTATCAGAGCTCACGTGCCTCCTATAACTGAAAGGATTAATTAAATCCTCTCAGAGGTACTGAATTATGCACCCAGTTCCAAGACATAAGCTGTTTCCATATATAAACATATATGATCCTGCCTTAATGAAACCGTTTCTACAACAATTGCTGTTATTCAAAAAGTAAATAGGAAAGCAAAGTGACAATAGGTAATATTTAAGCAACATTTTCAGAAAACCATCCRCATTTATTTATATGGAAGAAACATAGGGAACTTGCTGCAGAAATCACAGCGCCAAAGTCTACATCCCCTGATGGTCATGGACAGCCTACTTATTACTTAACTAGAAATGTTTAAAAAGAGAGTGAGAAAGAAGGAAATAATAAAAATGAATGGTCTTGCTAGTGTATTCTCCAAGGCTTGTTCCATTTAATATTTATGTGCAGGAGTTGTTTATAGTATATCAGGCTGTGAAAAATCGTATCTTAACTCTTAATAGTCACATGCAGTCTGTGACAGCCATCTGCTTAGAATACCATATTTTGATTTTTTTTTTTTCTCATTGAGCCTCTGAAATTAAAATATTGACAGAAGCAATTTCTGTAGGGCAAGTAAGTGAACAGAAAAGATGATCTTAACAACAGACATTTAAGCCTGAAATAAATACATTTTAACATGTATGTGCACATAAAATAAGAAGTAAATCATGATTTTCATCATCCTCTATGTTTTTAGATCCCTAGGCATGAAAACTCAGTGTGACCTTCAAAGAATAAAATATAATGTGTAATTTGTAAGAAAATATAAAATACGTATTAAGACATTTCTGCTGTCATTAACACATTTTTTTTCTTCTTTATATTCTTTTTTATTTCCTTTATTTTCTTAACTTAACAATTTCCTTTCCTTAACAAAGTCCTACTGGGATTATTTGGATACCTTTTTATCTATAAGTAGAATAAGTTTGAGAATTCAGGGAAATGGCTCTTTCTGCTTTGCCTCGGGCTATTTCATCAAACTTTTCATCTCCAAGTTGTTTAAATACACAGTGAGACCGAYTGAAAGTTATTACATCTGTAATTACTAATTACATATTTAAATTCTATTCTATGGCAAAAATACCTGATTGCTGTTCACTTCCCAATGCGCRTATGTTATTCATGTGATAAAATTATCTCCCCAGTTTACTGTAATTGTTATCATTTTGGAGACAAATTAACAGACACAGAAAAATATCAGGCTTTTGTCTTATTACCTAATCTGATGAAGCAGAGAACCCTGCACAAGGTGTTCTAGCGTACGGGGAAGCCTCTGTGGCGTGTCCTCGTAACTGCTCAGCAAAATGAAAATATATCTAAGGCTCCAGGTAGCCATGTTTGAAAGCCACATTCATTCTTAAGGTTAGAATCAGCTGATGAGGATATTTTGAAACTGTATGTATTAGTGCCCAGTGAAAATCTGAAAAGTCTTCCCTCATCATTAGGGCTTAGGGACATCACATAACAGCACTGCTTCACAGGCTCATCAATTTCTGTGTTTCCTCTTGGTGAAAACTGAGCTAGTAGTTGCATAGTCGTGCTTGGGATACCAAAAGAGAGTGAATATCTTGTTCACTCAATGGTGTGAAAATGATATGCTTTTGAGCTGGATCACAGAAATGAAWCCACAGGAATGAATCTGTCCACACAGATATGAATCAGGGTCTAGCAAGGCCCCAATTCTGCAAGGAGATGTAGACAAGAGAGGTGAGAGCAGGGCTTCCTTAGAACATCACTTCCCTTTTCAAGTTTCTATATGGGCACAGTGGCAAAAGAAACAGGCAATATAAGGCATGTCTTCTTTATTTTTATATCAATACTGTAATGCTACTCTTTCTCATAGATCATTCAGATGTTACTCTAAAGATGTGAGCCATGGATAAAGCTAGACACAGAGGGATGTATTTATTTATGAGTATTTATCACACTGTACTGATAAACTCTATTTTAGAATTCCTGCTTTCTAAAAAGTGTAACAAAAGAGCATTTACAATTAATCTTTGTGATAGACACAGTGCAGTAAATACTCCACACTTCCCACATTGTACACATTGCTCATGTAATACCAATCTGATTACCTATTAGCCTTTCTCTGCTTTGCCTTTCAGATTGCAAATTCTCTTGCTTAACCCTCTCTCTCACTATAGATTAACATCTCAGCTATTGCAAAAAATTTCTTCTCTTAATTAAATATCTAAAATGGACTATTGTAAAGCATTAAGTGTTTGCCCCTGCATTTCCAGACAGTATTTCTTAAAGATTTTTGTCATTATCAAAAGCAAACTAGATATGTACCTGAACTTAATTATGCGACTGTAATTTCTTGTGAACTCTGGATAATTAGGTATATCTATTAGGTACAGGTATTAGGTACGTAATATGTCTATTAAGTGCATGTATTAAGTATCTATATCTATATAGTATCTATATATGTATCTATAAGGTATATCTATGGATATACCTTGCTGTTCACAGCATCTTAGGAGCCTTCTACTGCACTCACGTCAGTATCTCCGTGTCCCTCTTGTATYGGGGAGCCCAGGAGTGGGCCAGGTACCTCACACAAGGCCTCTACAAGATGGATTATAAGGAAAGGATTATCTCCCTACACCTAGGGAATAATAATGCTCTTATTCCTACAGTCCRAGTTATACCATTGGCCTTCTTGACCACAAGGATAAGTTGCTGGCTTATGCTTAACTTGTTTTCCACTCTGAGATCCTTCTCTACAATTCCAAACCATCCCRGTAGATAGGTTTAATCCTCCCTGAGTGTGGGACCCTGCATCTGCCTTTGCTGAACTTCAGGTTCCTCTCCACTCATTTCTCCAGCCTGTTCAGATCCCTCTGGAAAGGCAGTACAAACCCTGAAGGATCAGCCACTCCTCCTATTTTCGTATCATCACCCAACATGCTGAAGATGCTCTCTGTCTCTCATCCTGGTCATTGAAGAAATTGAGCAGAAACTGGAGCCAATATAAGCCCCTGGGAGAAAACACTGGCTACAGGCCTCCAACTAGACTCTGCACCACTGACCACAACCTTTTGAGCTCTGCCAGTAAGCCAGTTCTCAATCTACCTCACTGTCACAGAATCACAGAATCACAGAATCACAGAATGGCTGAGGTTGGAAGGGACCTCTAGAGATGATCTAGTCCAAGCCCCCTGCTCCAGCAGGGACACCCAGAGCACGGGGCACAGGGCGGCATCCARGCGGGTTGGGAAGATCTCCGGAGCAGGAGACTCCACAGCCTCCCTGGGCAGCCTGTGCCAGGGCTCGGGCACCCTCACAGGACAGAAGTTCCTCCTCACATGCAGCTGGAACTGTCCGCTCCTCTAACCACATGTCCTGAGCTTATCTATGAGAATGGTATAGGAGACATTGTCATAAGCCTTACTGAAGGAAGTCTTACACAAGCAAGAGTAATTTGGATTCTATAAGCTGTTTCTCCTTTAGAAGATACCATTTGCTTCTCTTTGTGTGTAAACGCTTACAGAAATGGTGCACTGCACCAGAATTTATCCATTACTGGCAGTGTGAATAAAGCAGAAAAACAAAACCATAAAAATACAGTATAATGAGCACTTTGATAAATGAGTTTTCTCAATCTCTTCAGTAGATATGCATTCATTTTTTTTTCTTATTTTAAAATAAATGCAGCAAATATGCAGTAGAAAACATAAGTAACAATCTTTTGTGAAAATAGCTCTTTATCTTAGAGAGAAATAAGGCAGTTATTATGGACTTAGGCTTTTTTACTAAGGCAATACCTCTCTGTATTTTGAGTGATGAAATCACTGGCTAGAAGAGCTTGGAAGGAATACAGTGAGTCCTGATGGGCATAATATTTATAAATTATGTAAAAGCACAAAAGAAATAAACCCCTCATGTATCTGACAAAGACAGATATGATCTGTGAAAAAAAGGACTTACACTCTATTTTGGATTTTATCTTCTGTGTCCACTTGTCATTATTTTTCATTTCTGATTCGGTGAAATGTGGTTACATACTGGGACACTGAATTTGATATTTGTATTTTCTCTCTTACTACTTTTTGTTTTCATAGATTTTGATGAAAAGCTTTTTATCATTTCTGATAATAACATGAAATAACTATATTTCACCTGTTTTATTTTATTTTATTTTATTTTATTTTATTTTATTTTATTTTATTTTATTTTATTTTATTTTATTTTATTTTATTTTATTTTATTAACAAAATGATGCTGAATCTGCATTGTATTGATAATATAGCTGACAAGACTTAACTTTTCTTTGCATACTATATATCACAAATATCATATAAGAGGAAAAAAACAATACTCTCTCTTCAAATGATCTTACACTTTGTGCACAGAATCAAAACAAGTCAAATCTTCTGGAGATGGGAAGATAAAATGGACCTATTGTAAAAGATATGCAGTTGGCTTTAGTTTCCAGGTAGAAGAGGAAAAACATTCTGTTTCTCTGAAGTTAATCATTAAACTTATGGTRTATGATCCTCTATAAATCTCTTCTTATTCTATCATTAGTAGAATATCCAGATGTTTCTTTCTTATGAATAAAATAAGGAACACCTTTCTCCTTTAGCTTAAATGTGTGATTTACTCCTCAAGCCTATACAGGCTAATCATTAAAATAAATCATTTTCTGATTACAATAAAGATATTGGAGGTTGATCAGTCGCTTTTGCTTTTGCAGTCATACCAAGGCTTCAGCCAAGACTATTTATTTTGATGGAMTGTCTCAAAATGGCAGAGTAATGTGGCAGCAACCATCTGCTTTCTATTACCGGTTACTTGTCTCTAGAGCTCAAATATTTTATTTTGACAAAGACAAAAAATTAAATTCCTCTACTTCGTGCTTCCCTCTTTTGTCTCTGAATCTCTTTCAGTAGTTACTTTCTTAAACATAAAAATGTTTTTTAATATGATGATAACTAACAAGGTTGTATAGTTTCATTTGTACTTTCAAAATTAAAATCTGAACAACTTATTTAAACAACTTCCATTAAACAAAGATTTGAAATGAATATATTCTTTCCCTTTAATTATAAATCTCAATGTTTATAAACACTTTCAAATTTAGGTCAGGCATGGAACAATCATATCTGATTTATGGCTTTAAGAATAAAATACAAAAGATGTCTTTGTCAAGAGTCTTTCTATCTACCCTACTGCATTAGTTAGACTAGTGGCCACCTGTGGCTACAGACTTTTGCAAGTGCACCTGTTTTTACAGTACCTTGTCCTACTCTCTAGTTGCATGACGCCTAAATCCTATGCTGAGATTTCTAGTGTGAGGGTTCCTCTGTGCTGTCTGTGAAATGGACATTGGAATTCTGATCCCTGTTTGAGGGGAGGCTTAGGTACTGGTATTAGTCACACTATAAATAATAAGAAAATCAGAAACACAAATCAATCAGTGGTGCTTTTGCATAGCTTCCTCACTACACTTTTTATAAGTTGAAATCTTCTTACAAATTGATTTTTTTTTTTAACTTGACATAATTATATCGAAACCAAATATAAAATATGTGTATCTTGAGCTTAGTGTGAGCATTCTTTGGGATCCTGGCCTGCATCAGGAGGAGTGTTGCCAGCAGGTCAAGGGAGGTGATTCTGCCCCTCTCCTCAGCTCTGGTGAGGCCGCACCTGGAGTACTGTGTGCAGTTCTGGGCACCCCAGTATAGGAGGGACGTGGAGCTTCTSGAGAGGGTCCAGAGAAGGGCAACCAGGATGATTAAGGGAATGGAACATCTCTCGTACGAAGAGAGGCTGAGTGAGCTGGGCCTGTTTTCTCTGGAGAAGAGACGGCTCAGAGGGGATATGATTAATATGTATAAGTTCAGGRAGGAAGAATGCAGGGAGGAAGGGGACAARCTGTTTTCACTGGTGGCCAGBGACAGGACGAGGGGTAATGGCCACAAACTGAAGCACAAGAAGTTCCGTGTCCAGGTGAGGAGCAACTTCTTTACTGTTAGGGTGACAGATCTGTGGAACAGGCTGCCCAGGGAGGTTGTGGAGTCTCCTACTCTGGAGGTCTTCAAAACCCGCCTGGATGCCACCCTGTGTCTCATGCTGTAGGTGTGCCTGCTTGAGCAGGAAGRTTGGACTAGATGATCTGTAGAGGTCCCTTCCAACCTTAAATATTCTGTGATTCTGTGATTCTAAATGATAGTTCAGAGATATTATATGAGCATCCTGTAATCTCATGCTCCATCCAAAGCTGAATGACAGTGGACACTATTCAAAGATTCTCAGCAATGGGACAAGAGGCAAGAGACACAAAGGAAATTCTGTCTGAACATCACGAAAAACTACTTGACTGTCAGAACAACAGAACACTGGAAGAGGTTGCCCAGAGAAGTTGTGGAGTCTTCTTCTCTGAGATCTTTCAAAGTCACCTAGACACAATCCTGTGCAATCAATGTGCTCTAGTTGGACTTATTTGGGCAGGGGGTTGGACTAGATGATCTCCAAAAGTCCCTTCCAATCTCAATAATTATTTAATTCTATGATCCTGATAATGTTTGCTCAAAACTAGCTCAAATTTTAGCTTGGTGGGTCATCTCTGAAGAGAATATTTTTTTAACTACTCAAAAGTTGGAGTTCTTCTTAAATTGACCTTTTCCTGTCTTTTTTTTCTGAGTGCTATGGATAACCTGGAACTTCAATRGTTATCACACATCATTCATCTGTATGAAAGGTCAGGCACTTTGTAAAACTCGTGAGTTGAATAATGCTTTTTCTATATTCTTTATCCTACTTTCTAAAAATTTCAGTTTCCTCTTTTAAATATTTATTTTTGCTTGCTACTGCTCTTTTCTTTCAAGCATTTTTGAAGATTAAAAGACACGGAATAGTGAGTATATGTATATGTGTACTGCTGTCTACACAAAGATAGAAAATCTGATGCAGACCCCCGTGCAAGCAGCACTGACCTCCCTGCAAGCAATGCTGAGCTCTGGGCTGGAGGTGGCTCTGAATGAGCGAGGGCAAAGCCAGCAGGGAAGGTGGCAATTTAAAAGCCATGAAAACTGCCTTTTTAGCTCAAATCTCAGCACCAGTACAGGCTGGGGACTGACTTTCTACAGAGCAGCTCTGCAGAGAAGGACCTGGGTGTCTTGACGGATGACAAGATGACCATGAGGCAGCAGTGTGTCCTCCCTAGTGGCCAAGAAGGCCAACGGGATCCTGGGGTGCATTAAGAAGAGCGYCTCCAGCAGGTCGAGGGAGGTGATCGTCCCCCTATACACACCCCCTGGTGAGGCCACATCTGGAGACTGTGTCCAGTTCTGGGCTCCCCAGGACAAGAGGGATGYGGAGCTGCTGGACAGAGTCCAGCACAGGGCTACCAGGATGATCAGAGGCCTGGAACATCTGCCCTATGAGCAAAGGCTGAAGGAGCTGGGCCTGTTCAGCCTGGAGAAGAGGAGGCTGAGGAGGGACCTGATCAGTGTCTACTACCTCAAGGGAGGCAGGGAGGAGGAGGGGGCGGCCCCTTCTCAGTGGTGGACAGAGACAGGACTAGAGGAAACGGCCACAGACTGAGGCACCAAAAGTTCCAAGGAACTTAACATTTCTTGACAGTGAGTTTGACAGAGCCCTGCAACAGGCTGCCCAAGGAGGCTGTGGAGTCTCCTTCTCTGGAGATCTTCAAAACCTGCTTGGATGCAGCCCTGTGCCCCGTGCTCCTGGTGACCCTACATATGCAGGGAGGTTGGACTAGATAGTCTCTAGAGAGCTGTTCCACCCTGAAGGACTCTATGATTCTATGAAACTGTGATTAAAGGTGTTCTATGATGAAGACGTGCTACTGTTATCATCAATAATAGATTATTCTGTAGGTGTAAGCTCAGCCCTTTACTTGCTTCATGATAGTTTGAATTCAGCACAATTCTGTCTGTAGAACACAAATTGGGAAAAAGCAATGAAAACTATTTCATAAAACTTCTCTAGACTTATCTCCGGGGGAAACTTTATCCTCATCTGGAAGAATGGATGTTGCATATTACTATCTGCTTTCCACTTTTCTCAGATACTCAGATACTCAGATATAAATAATGAATGTACTAGTGTTATTTTATTTATTTATTTATTTATGTGTGTGTATCTATTTTTATATATGTGTTTGTTTATGTATGGTATTCTTCTGAATATTTTTTGCCTTCATAAACAATTGTGGCAATTTATTACAGATTTTCATTAACAACAAACAACATTGATGTAAAAACGTGTAAAATTTTCTMTTTCAAAATGATCTCCAAACAATTTAAATGTGCAGTACTGCGGAATTTCCTGCATCAGCTATTACTTGAACACTCAGCAAAATCTAAAGAAATGTGACTTTTTAGGCTTCTGTACAAAATACATGGCATAATGATTAAAACAACTGCGCTGTCAAAGCAAATAGCAGTGAACTTCATCCCTGATGCTATTTCTATAGATGCATTAGTAATGTTAAGCTGTTGGTATGTCCTCACCTATAAAAAGAGGAGCCACAATGTCTTTGTATAGATATACCGGGTTGATGGGACTTATTCTTATCTTTGCTGTTGTCATAAGGTCTGATAGATATGCCTAGATAAGAAGAGCTTCCAGCTATTCATCTTAAAGGCTCATTCTTACATCTCATTAGCAATATGCCAGAGTAACTGAGTCGGGGTACCTGTGTGTGGAAAATTCTTTGCCTGCAGGAAGCACTCGTGGGCATCATAACATTTTGAATTCTGTTCTTAATATTTATTTTATTTATACATATTTTTATATTTTTGTCAGAGCATAGAACATAGCTGACTGCTTATAATAAGCTTATCTAAAAATAAATATGACAGTCCCACTGTTACTTAAACTACAGCCTGTCACTTCTACTGTTTTTTTTTTCACTAACTTTCATAAAGATACTGCAGCAGGCAGGGCTGAGGYGGTTGGTTGTGAGGTAGACATAAATTTATGGGCCTGTCTCTAGTTTCTGTTTTACTCTTGTGTCTCTATTTTGCTCCCACTCTATCTCTTTCTTAAATCATGTATAATCACTGGTTGGCATGTGTTGACATTTGCCTGGAAAAGATTCTATGAAGGAGAAGAGACAATCAGATCAGGTATCACATTGGGTCTCTTCTTGCCATTCCTCTTCCTGAAATTAACGACCAGTAGAATATGGGATCATTTTATCTGCATTGTGTAACTTTTTATTTATTTCCTCCTGTTTTCATCATAAATAAGCTTCTGTAAGCCTAGAGGTGTTTTTTATTTTCTATGTCTGAGTCCATTATGGGAAACAATTTCCCTATGAAGTATCTCCATTAAAATAAGACATGAATTTTTCCTGATTTTTTTTTTTTGTTTTATTTAAAAAACTGAAAGAGCTGATTAGTTTTTTTCCTTTTTTGGGAGAAGAAAGAAAGAAGTACAGTGTGCCACCAACACACTGGTATGATGGAAAAGCCTTTATACCGCAGGACCAATATTTCCATGGGAAAAATCTAGTTAACACAGATGCAAGAATAGCTTCACACATGCACTGACACTAGGAAAAGAAATGTTACTTAAATGCTACTAAATGTTACTTGAGAGGTTTCATAAGCATGTTAAAATGTTACCTAAGTGAGTGACTATTAGTGGAGCCCAGGTAACAGCCTTTGAATTAAATAGCTCCACAGGTCAAAATGCCTCAGCGTCTTCTCACTGATGTTAATGACATTTCTGAGAAAACAAGGCTCAAATCTGAAAGAGATTTTCAGCCATAGATACAAATATTACTGACTATTCCCTACTCTCTCCTGCCTTATTTCATAGCTGTCCTGGTAGCTGAATGAGGTTGCATTTCTTATGATGCTCTGGGTACTTCTGTCAGCAGTGCTCTGCATTGCACAATGATGAAAATTAAAAAACATACTTTTATAAATTACAGAATCGCAGAATGAAATGCACAAAAAAAAATGGAAATGTACTAACTGTGTAGCCTGCATAGCAGCTAGTGACCCTTCCGGAAATTTAGATGATATTCTTGCCATATGGCAGTTATATAGGTCACTTCTCTGGATGGGTACAGGACAGAAGTTTAAAGTCATTATTCCATAAGTTTCTTTTTATTAAGATTGAATTTTGCTTGACTAAATCCCAAAAGATTGAAATGTAGCAACAGGCTTTCTGAAATGGAGAAAATCACAGTAGAATCTACAACAGAAGAGACAAATAAATAAATATATATATAAATATACATATGCCTGGTCTTTTCATGTGAAATTTGCATGTAAGTAGCTATCTATTAGGAAGGAATCCTATATCCTCTGCTTATGTGCCTGAATCCAGCTCTTCCTTTGGCTGCACTTTTAGTTCTGCTGCCAGAGTATTAGCAATATTAAACTGAAAATGTCACAAAATGCCAAGTCTGAAAATCTCACTGAGAAAAGAAAAGAAAAGAAAAGAAAAGAAAAGAAAAGAAAAGAAAAGAAAAGAAAAGAAAAGAAAAGAAAAGAAAAGAAAAGAAAAGAAAAG
>NW_020455680.1:274437-294790 GCF_003342845.1 Nothoprocta perdicaria
AAAAGAAAAGAAAAGAAAAGAAAAGAAAAGAAAAGAAAAGAAAAGAAAAGAAAAGAAAAGAAAAGAAAAGAAAAGAAAAGAAAAGAAAAGAAAAGGGAAGGGAAGGGAAGGGAAGGGAAGGGAAGGAAAAAGATGGTCACCTGTTGGGGCCCGCTCCAAGGATGGCCGTACAGTGCCACCAAAAGCAATATACCTCCCTTGAATTGTTGGGGGATTTCCTGGTAAGTACATTTTCATACATTTTGCATCTTATTAATTTTCCTGACATTGTTTGAGAAATATAAATATTGTGAGAGTGCTAAAGACAAATTAACTCATCAATTACTCATACAAAACAGCAGAGACCGAGTTTATTTCACGATTTCCAATTGCAATAAAATGGCAAGTACTAACTGGCAGATTCTGCATGGAAATCTGCATTCATTACCACTTAATTGGAAGTCAATAACTGCTGTATACTTAACTTTTCAGACGTCTAATGCAGAGGATTAGGAGGCAGTATAAAATAAAGTGATCCTTTCTAGTCTTCATAGAAGATTTTCTTCATGCTCTTCAGTTTTTTTCCTGTGATACTATCTTGATTGGTCTAGATTGAAACAAGACAGAGAAATAAATGTAATACATTTGCTCAGGGAAATCAGTCCTCTGCCATTCTTCTATGTTTCTTACATGTTTCTTTTTCTCAAACATGTTCATATTTACATTCCTGGAGGAACAGATTCTGCCAACATTACACCATTATTTTAAATATCTTATTTTGAGAACCAATGCACAGAGTTGAATATATAATATTCCATGCGAACTTGTCTGGTACATTATAATTTCTTGCATCCCTTGCAGAAGTTTGTGCTTGCAATTTTTCCAATTTACACTCAATTTCCACAGCATGTTGCTGGCCACTCTAGGCTAGGCACTGTTGATCTGTTGGAATTTTTAGATCATAAATGGCTACAAACAAAACCTTTTTATCTTATGATCTTTAATTTGATAATGCTGAAAATATTCTTGAAATGTGTACACATTTTCTTTTTTTCTTTTTTTTCTTTTTTTTCTTTTTTTTTGTATTTATACATTTCTGTCAAGAAAATCAAAGTAAATTGATCTGGTAATACTGTCCATAATCACAATTTTAATAAGCAAAACTATTTTTTTTCTTTGAAAAGAAGTTCATTTTCTAATTTTTTTTTTTAAAAAAAGATTCTTTTTTTAAGGAAGATTTTGATTTCCAGTTAGTTCTATTTGATACTAATAATGAATAACAAATAGAAAACAGGGTATGCTACAATTTAAATGCAGGCAGACACATCTGGCAAAAAGAGGCATTTTAGTAACTACAGATCTGTTAATAGTACTGTATGACACAGAGACAAATGTTTATTTTAAATTCTATACTTAAGCTTACTATAGATTAAAGGTTCCTGGTTTTAAGTGAAGATAAACAGGATCTATTATTTTTAGATTCAAAATTATCAGTTGTCCAGTAATTTCTGATAYTCATTTTCTTCATGTAAGGCAAATACCATTTCTCAATATCTGTCTTTCTTATCTACCTGATTGCCCACAAGTAATAGACAAGCTACATGTTTATCACTCGCATTCTGAGTACATTTCAATGAAATATAATGTCTTCAATGGACTACAGAGTTCTATATTTAACAACACTTGGCGAAAAATCCAGTTGTACATAGCAATGCTTTGATTATAAACAGAAAAAATAGAAATGTTGTAATAAATTGATAGGGTTGTCTTTTCACTGCTGTTTTCAGGAGGAATTTCAGGGGCTAGCTTCTAAAAGAAAAGCTTTCCTCTTCAGATATTGAGCTGTATTCAGAGAGAAAAAGACAGAGATTCTAAAATGCTTTCTGGGAAGAAAACTATGATCTGATCTGCTGAACAGATCAGCACACCATGAACAAGCACACCATGTATTTAGTGGATAAGTTTGATCATGCGTTAAACTATTAATAATGTCTAATCCCACCTTGGCATTTTGCTGATTATCTGTGCTTTTAACACTTCATGTGATGGAGAATAAGGATCTTACATTTCTGTGCTAATGTTTCTAGACTGATGAGTTGAACTTGTGATAACTGTAAGGTTATCTGAAATTTCAGAAAGTGAGAAGTTGTMCTACTTTCATATATTTCATGTGAGGTGTCTAAAACCTGACACTTCATCTGAAAAAAGTATTTGAAGTTCTCTTACATGTTTTCATAAGMATGTTTGGGAAATATGTTCTAGAAGGAATTGCTAGCCTTGGGCAAAAGGCAGCTTTTGTGCCTGAATATGCAAAGACTGTTGCTAAGACCAAGAAGAAGATAATATTGTAACACGAATAATTTAAATAGTAATTTTAAATTGATGTGGATTTCAATTGGTAAGAGTAATGGAACAAAAGAAAGGATAGACTTTGAGGAGTTTCTGTATGCCACAAAAATACTGGAAAGATTAATTCTGTCTTTGGAATAGTGGAAAACTAAGTGACCCCTTCAGATCCTTTCTAGTCCTGTTTTTCTATGATTCTAAATCTAGTAATCAAATCAGGAAGTTTTTCTGGCTTCACTGCCGTCCAGCAATATGACCCTTTTCAACTTGACATTTTACAGACATAAATTGTAGTTCTTTAGGAGTCAACAGTGGCAAAAGCAACAACATAAAAGCAGACTTTTCTCTCTAAATGGTTTCTGGTAGGTGATACAGCTGACTAGCTGATAGGATCCATTATTGCTAGCACTTTTAATGTACCATATTGTGATTATTTGTTCTTTGACTTAAAGCTTGAATACCAACTGGACTTGCATGAAAAATAGCCTCTGAGTGCAGGCTGGATAATGAGATGTCACTGAGTAGACCACAGTTCTAAAACTGATTTATTTACTTAACTTCAGAATAAATGATGCACTGACAAAGGCAGGGTAGAAATTTTGATGTAGTCATTATTAAGATATCCAGATAATAATTTATTCTTTTTAGAAGTTTAGAAATGAGAGTACTGAAATGCTGTTACTTTGTTTTAAAAGTTAGTATTATATTATTTGATTTTACAAGACTTGGCCTTACTGAATTTCCATCCTCTTTGTATGAGTAATTCACAAGCGTGAGTCATCTTCAGGTAATACTCATGAAAAAAATCCTTTTTTTTTTGAGGATGGACAGAGATAACAAATAATAGAAGTTCATATACCTCTTTTCTGGGCATAAGGTGGCAACAAGCATAAATGAGTGTACTGTAACATTTTCCATTTACTTTTGCTCAGAAGTATTTAAAGATTAGGCTTTAATTTCTAAGCCCATCTTTCTTCACCCCCATATTGTTCAATTTTTACAAGTTAGAAGCAGATGACTACAAAATCTGGAAAAAAAAAAAAAAAAAGAGAGAGAGAACTATTAAGGTCTTACTGGACTTGAAGTCTTACTGAATTTTGAAGGAATGGTAATAAACACGGATAGTTACAAAAAGACTTCTTATACTACAGACCACTCTTTTCTATCCTGTCATCATTTCATCACTGGGGCTCTACATGCTGTCAGTGGTTTTCTGAAACTGTCATTCCTCATGTGTGAGATGATCTTGAGCACTTGTGATGTCAAGTGCTGGGATGTTAGCAGAGATATATGATCTTTACAAGAAATTGTGTTCGGTTAAAATCAATCATGTGCACCATCCAGAAACTTTATTGGACACATAAACTTGCCTCTTTTGGCAGAATCCTTTGTTCCTGTCTAGAGGAAAACAATGAAAATACAATAGAAAGAGAAACAGTATGGAAAAGAACAATTAGGGACAAAAGTAGATCTCCACTTAAGCTCAAGAACTGAGAAAGCAGAGCGTATGAAAAAAACTTTGCTAATGTAACAAATATTGCATTGACATAAAAAGAAATGGTCCTTTAGTTCTGGTTGACACCAGGTTGACCATGAGTCAGCAGTGTGCCCTTGTGGCCAAGAAGGCCAATGGCATCCTGTCCTTCATCAGGAGGACGTTGTCGGCAGGTCAAGGGAGGGGATCCTGCCCCTCTCCTCAGCTCTGGTGAAGTCGCACCTGGAGTATCGGGGGCAGTTCTGGGCTCCCCAGTAAAAGAGGGATGTGGAGCTCCTAAAGAGGGTCCAGCGGAGAGTGACAAAGATGATGATGGGAATGGAACATCTCTCGTATGAGGAGAGACTGAGTGAGTTGGGCCTGTTCAGCTTGGAGAAGACTGAGAGAGGATCTGATTAACATGTATAAGTACATGAAAGTAGGGAAGAAGGGGCCAAGCTCTTCTTATTGGTGGTCAGGGACAGGACAAGAGGAAATGGGTATAAGTTGAAACACAGGAAGCTCCATCTCCATATGAGGAGGAACTTCTTTCCTGTGAGAGTGACAGCAGTGGAATAGGCTGCCCAGGGAGGTTGTGGAGTCTTCTTCTTTGGAGGTCTTCAAAACCCGCCTGGATGCCACCCTGTACCGCATGCTCTAGGTGTGCCTGCCTGAGCAGGAAGGTTGGACTAGATGATCTSTAGAGGTCCCTTCCAACCTTGAATATTCTGTAATTCTGTGATTCTGTGAAATGTGACCCTAGAATTAACAAAAACAGAAATGCAAAGGTAGAAATTCTGTAGAAAGGTAGAATGTCTGTAATAGATATTCTACTCTGCCCAGAGAAATAAGAATCAAAAYAAATTTCCTAGTGCATTTCATTCTGTATACCTCTTAGAAATTTAACTCCAAAACTGGTTGCTGTCAGTGACGCAATTTGATGTGAAAGATTTTCAGGAACAAGTTTTTCAGTTTGATTATACAAAACAAAATCAACATAGTGTAAATTAAAAGAAGGAGAGGGGAAGATTAAAAAAAAGAAAGTAGAAAATTTGGTTGAGTACTTTCATTTTGAACAGTAGCCACGTTCTTATTTCATATTAAGCAGTTATAAACTCTGATATAAAGCCATAGAATGGCAGACTTAAGAATTTAAATCTGCATAAATAATCTGAAGACTTAATGAATAAACTGAGCAGCAGTCGAGCAAGAGCCTGCTATGCTGGGAATAAATATGGTCTGCACTGCATTGAGGTCACTTAGTACACAAAACTATTACCCTTTAAAAGCATGTGTGTGTGTATTGTTATACTGAGATTTCAAGCTAGGATTAGCTGTTTAGAATTGCTTATTTTAATAAATTTCTTTTGGAAGCTGCTTTTTCTGTCTAAGTTTAAGAATGCTGTTAAGTTTAAGAATTGCTTTCCATTTTACTTCATTCAGGCATCATATGTTAAATATACAGCACCAAAGAGTATACTACTTATGCTGGTAAGATTCATACTATAACTATCTGAGGATAAGAACAGTTGTAACACTCTTAGAAAATTATCATGCCATTCCCCAAGTCTAGTAGAAATGTCAAATGGCAAGCAGAGACAACACTTCTAGTTTCTTGAGGGTACAGTGTCTTTTTCTGCTTGAGGATCTATAAAAGATACTCACAGATTCACAGAATCACAGAGTATTTAAGGTTGGAAGGGACCTCTACAGATCATCTAGTCCAACCTTCCTGCTCAAGCAGGCACACCTACAGCATGGGGCACAGGGTGACATCCAGGTGGGTTTTGAAGACCTCCAGAGTAGGAGACTCCACAACC
The DNA here is from genome assembly GCF_003342845.1 of Nothoprocta perdicaria. NCBI lineage: Eukaryota > Metazoa > Chordata > Aves > Tinamiformes > Tinamidae > Nothoprocta > Nothoprocta perdicaria. Next base: position 280,057 of record NW_020455680.1, read on the forward strand.
TCCCTGGGCAGCCTGTTCCACTGATCTGTAACCCTAACAGTAAAGAAGTTGCTCCTCACCTGGAGACGGAACTTCTTRTGCTCCAGCTTGTGGCCATTACCCCTCGTCCTATCGCTGGCCACCAGTGAAAACAGCTTGTCCCCTTCCTCCCTGCATTCTCCCTTCCTGAACTTAGACATATTAATCATATTCCCTCTGAGCCGTCTCTTCTCCAGAGAAAACAGGCCCAGCTCGCTCAGCCTCTCTTCATACGAGAGATGTTCCATTCCCTTAATCATCCTGGTTGCCCTTCTCTGGACCCTCTCGAGAAGCTCCACGTCCCTCCTATACTGGGGTGCCCAGAACTGAACACAGTACTCCAGGTGCGGCCTCACCAGAGCTGAGGAGAGGGGCAGAATCACCTCCCTTGACCTGCTGGCAACACTCCTCCAGATGCAGGCCAGGATCCCATTGGCCTTCTTGGCCACGAGGGCACACTGCTCACTCATGGTTAACTTAGTGTCAACCAGGACTCCCAGGTCCCTCTCCATGGAGGTGCTTTCCAGCAGGTCGACCCCTAATCTGTACTGATGCCTGGGGTTATTCCTCCCCAGGTGCAGGACCCTGCACTTGTCCTTATTGAACCTCATGAGGTTCCTCTCTGCCCAACTCACCAGCCTGTCCAGGTCCCTCTGGATGGCAGCACAGCCCTCCGCAGTGTCGGCCACTCCACCCAGCTTGGTGTCATCCGCAAACTTGCTCAGGGTGCACTCCGTGCCCTCGTCCAGGTCATTGATGAACAAGTTGAACAGCACTGGGCCCAGCACTGACCCCTGGGGGACACCACTGGCCACAGGCCTCCAGCTGGACTCGGCCCCATTTATCACCACACTCTGAGSTCTGCCATCCAGCCAGCCCTCGATCCACCGCACCGTGCACTCGCCTAGTCCACTCTCCCGGAGCTTCCGTATGAGGATGTTATGGGAGACAGTGTCAAAAGCCTTGCTGAAGTCAAGGTAGACAACATCCACGGCTCTCCCCTCGTCCAGCCAGCCTGTCATCCCATCATAGAAGGCTATGAGGTTCGTCAGACATGACTTCCCCTTGGTGAATCCATGCTGACTGCTCCTCAGCAGCTTCTTCTCCTTCATATGCCTGGAGATTCTCTCTAGGATGAACCGCTCCATCACCTTTCCAGGGACAGGGGTGAGGCTGACCGGCCTGTAATTGCCCGGCTCCTCCCTCTTGCCCTTTTTGAAGACTGGAGTGAYGYTGGCTCTCTTCCAGTCCTCGGGCACCTCCCCTGCTCTCCAGGACCTCTCAAAGATGATGGAGAGAGGCTGAGCAATAACCTCGGCCARTTCCTTCAGCACTCTTGGGTGCATCCCATCKGGGCCCATAGATTTTTGAGTGGCCAGTTTGCCTAAGTGATCCCTAACCCAATCCTCCTCAACCCGCGGAGCAGATAAAAGGGATTAGGGCTATATTTGTCTTGTTTTCTCTCTTATCCTTTTCTTGGGAGTGCTTGGAGTGAGAACATAAAGCAGATATCTGTTTTTATACCAGAAAGAATTAACCTTTTTGTTCATATTAGGACTGCTCAGATTTGTGTGTCTTAGGCATCAGTTTGCTCTAGTTGTGCAATGGTAGTAAGTACAACAAGTAGACAGCAGGATAGTCCAAAAATACTTTCAAAAGTATTTCAGAAGTATTGACAATAGTCTTTTTCAAAGAACAGTGAAAATCTAAATCTCATTTTATTCTATTTATTCATCTCATTTTTCCAGTTAGGATTTTACTGTCTTTGAATAAGTATATATGTATTTCTTTTTCTGGATAAAAAAAGGCAATAAAATATAATTGCTATTTTACTAATCAGTAGTAATGATTTTTGAAGAAAATCTTTTTTTCTCCTTTTAATTAATATTGCTAAGCTCTCTAATTTGTTCTTATCTTTCACCCAAATTGTAAATCTTTCCTATTCCTCACTATGGAAATAGTAAATAATGATTTGCATAGAAAATTTGACTCTGGTCTATAATAATTATTTGTAAGTAGGTTATGAAAAAAAGCTAATGAGCTAACCTTAGTAAAAAGTGGGCTATGAAATTAATATGCTGCTGCTAGATGCTTCACAACTTCTGTTCCAGTTACTAAGACTAGCAATAAATGCTGTTTTTATATTAAGATCAAGAAACATACTTTTTCAATTATAGGGTTCTATTTTACATTTTTGTGTTTTGTTCTTAAAATATTTTATATATATGTCTTTTTCTATTTGTTGTTGCTATCACCTCTGGTGATAGATGAATTATTTTTCAAAGTCTGACTTAGAAAAACTCWTTTTTTTTTTTTCCTCCTAAAAGATTACCATTATGAATTGCAATGGGCTCACTGAATGAGTAACTGTAATAAGTTTTTCATGTCATATTTGAAACACTGAAATTTTGTTTTTTTTTCTATGCTCAGAAGTTCATTTCTAACACTACAATAACTCTAATCCATTAACATGCATTAACAGTATTTAGCACATAATTGCAGACCAGTATAGGGGCTATTCCTGTTATGTACACCATGCTGATTCTCTTTTCTTCTATTTATTAGAGCAACTCTTTGCTGCCATGTGAATGCATTTGTCTGGGTTTTAGTATATAATTTTTTTAATAATATTTTTAGGAAGTAGCACTTATTGCAGCCTTCTTCGATTTGTGCTCTTTGAAATAATAGATTTCTGGGCTGATCTGAGTAAACCCAGTTCAGATTTTTCAGCTATGTGTAACTAGGCTTCATATCTAAGGACTCAAAAGACAGGCAAAGGGGGTAAGGTCCTAGTGCTCTTACCACTACCAGTTCATCTTCTTTCTATCTCGGCCCTTAGCTTGATGCAGGAGTGGCTTGTTGCAGCAAAAGAAGCAGTCACAGCACCTCAGATGCTCCRCAGGAGGATCAAGGGGACTGGAGCAGATCTTCATGATTGTCTTGGCCTTGCTGCTCTTCCTCCTTCTTTCTCCTTCTTGAACCCTTTCCTCCCGCTGCAGCAACATCTCTGTCTCTTTTTTTTCCCTTCTTTAAAGCAAATTTGGAGATGATGAGGACATGGAGGAATTGGCTGCAAGAGCACGAGACTGTGAGAGTGAGGGCCCCTGTATATATATATGTATGTATATATATATATATACACACACACACACACACACACACACATATATATATATACACACACACACGCATATATATACATATATATATATATGTATTTATGTATGTATGTATAGTATGTATTTATGTATAAATACATACATGTATACATATATGTATGTATGTATTTATGTATAGATACATGTACAAATTTATGATTCTTTAAATTCTGAAAGATTAATGTATCTTTATTCAGAGTAGTCTGGAATTTTTTTGTTGTATAATTCCTGGTGTATTTTCTGAATATATAAGACCTTCCATATGTAATATTATGTGCTGTCAACAGAGGTGGGGGTTTATTTGTGATTCATAAAGCTCCATCAACTTTGAAGGTTTCCAGATGGTTCAAATTAAGAAAAAGAAACTTACCATGTACAAAGCAGCAGCAATTGAAATTCTTGGAGGAGTTGTGACAGTTACTCATTCTGTCAAGAACTGTCATTCCTATTGTAATATACTGCAGTTAGTCAACTAAATTAAATATCTAGCAAGCAGATGTTGTACAAACATATCATTTRAATATTAACAACAGATGGAAGGATTGAAATACCCTTAATTTTAATGCATTTGGATCAAACCTTAGAATATTTAATACAAGTATATCTTGTTTAAGAATTTTGGGGAGTTCTTTGTCTGAGGGTTGGACTAAATGGCTTGTAAATTAAACTGCTGAAGGCTCTGATTCTAGTTTATGGAGAAAAAAAGGGAAGGAGATAGAGGACAAGAAAAATTGCCAAAAATATCACACATTTTAAAAAGTAACAGGAAGGAAAATTTAAAATAAAATGCTACAAGAAAGGGATACTTCCCTCAGATATTCACAATTCACAGTTCAAGATTTGGTTTAAATAATTTTTTAAAAAAACCTACCCATAGAAAGACAAAAATGTGTTTCTGACCAGTTATTTATAAGACTATTCAATTTCAGTGGAGAAAATAGAACTGTATATGGTATTTCCATATAATAACACTGTGGGGATTGCTTTGCTTGCTTTYCCATTGCCTACTGGCACTATAAGGTTTGTCATTTATGCCTGYATTTTACTTATCAGCTTGCAATCCTACTGATATTCAAGTAAAAATTGTAGCGGATAAATGCACCAAAATTCCCAGGATTCATGTACAACAGCCTAACGAAATTTAGATTTCTCACTGGCAGAGAATTTAATGAATTTGTATTCATTGAATGAGATTAAATGCTACGTAAACTTGGGAAAAAATCAGTTTGTCTTATCAATGTGACTAGTAATGGCCATAAGCTGGAGCAGAAGAAGTTCCGTCTCCAGGTAAGGAGCAACTTCTTTACTGTGAGAGTGACAGAGCAGTGGAACAGGCTGCCCAGGGAGGTTGTGGAGTCTYCTACTCTGGAGGTCTTCAAAACCCGCCTGGATGCCACCCTGTGCCACATGCTCTAGGTGTGCCTGCTTGAGCGGGAAGGTTGGACTAGATGATCTGTAGAGGTCCCTTCCAACCTTAAATATTCTGTGATYCTGTGATTAGGATATTAAAAGTATTGAAAAGGCTACTAAAAGACAAAAGACAAAAACATAAAACAGTTTGAGAGTGTACTGTTTGCACAGTTCTTTTTTTAGTTTTCCACTTTGCAATTTTGGAGAAATGTCAAATATAGAAGGCAGGGGATAGAAAAATATTTTCTTAAATGCTAGAATTCAGAATTCATCTGCAATTTTAAGATGTTTGGATTATAATATGTGTACTTAAGGAGTAATCTAAATAGGCTGACTTATTACTTTCTATTTTTAAATCTTTTATTTCATGTCTTACAACCTGGTTTATTGATAAGTGGACAGACATTTTTATATTGCAAAGTAGGGATCCATCAGAAGGTTGCTTTTGCAGAGAACAGAAAACTCTGTATTTCTGAGGTACACTGGTTTTGGCAATGAAATCAGCTTTAAAATTTTCTATATTCCCATCCTATGCGTTTTTATAATAAACAATTTATCTGCCTCCTAAAAAAATTCATATATTTTCATCAAGTAAACAAATTCTGACGCCACTAAAATTCAAAAAGGCTTCTGAAAGAGTCWAATTAAAAGAAGTACAGCTACAAAACACTTAGAATTTCCTTAATTAATATGTGGTTTTTATCTCATGTGTTTAATATAACAACATTTTGTAATACAGTATTTCCAAAGCATTTCTGCAGGTTATTTATTCATGAACAACAAGAAGACACAGTGATAATGATCACGGTGATTCTAAATCCATTATTTATTTATTTATTTATTTATTTATTTATAATTTGTAGAATTCAATCCATATGAGGACTGTAATTACTCCTGACTGTGAGGGTAATGTTTATAAATTACCTGAGTATTTCTTAGTCCAAATAGAAAATATTTTGAATGAATTTGTAGAAAAAAAAACAATTGCTTAAAGTCAATGATTACTGTACTTTATCTGCAATATATTTTTAATTTTTTATAGTGGGCTGTCAGAAGTATATTATAATATGAAGGGAATTTAGAGGCTTGAGAGAGAGGTAGAGAGTTTGAGGTTCAACAAGGATGTTCTACAACAAGAATTAAAGAAAGTTCAAAAAACAATTTAAATGCACATTGATAAGTTCAGGAATAAGTTATAATGAGGTATAATTTGTTTTTAAAATGTAATTCTTATGTAAAATATTGTGTTAAAGAAGATTAAAAAAAAAGTCACTCACTGTTAAAACAGAAGTTGACTTTCCAAGAAATGGTCATCTCTATTGAAAGGTTGAAATGATGAAAATCTGTGCACGGGTTTTGTAAGGACTAGTTCTTGAATCTTGCCTTGGGAAATGGATTCATATTTTAACACAATATCTATATACTMTATATATCCATATCCATATTTTTAGATCATGGAATTTATTATATGTATTTGGTTTTAGATACTGTGTTTGACCTCTGAGGTCCCTTCCAACCTTAAGCATTCTATGATTCTATGATTCTATGCTTTAAAAATACATTGAATAATACCAAGATCATTTATAAGTAACATTATAAATAATAAATTAAAACTCATGATAATTTAACTGAGAACAATGGAAAAGTAAGTTAGAAAAAGATGCACAGCTTGTTTAAGGAACTACTTGCCTGGAGAGTCTGGAAAATACTGTTTCCTACTACCTTTATTTTAAGTCAACAGCTTTCATATCTGTCCCCCAAAAGTCATGATTTTTGAAGATTATTTTATTTCTCCAATCTAAGGTAACTCATTTACAAATATCTTTGGTTTCCTTACTTGTTTGTTTTTAAAATTTTTTAAATTACTATTTTCCTTGCTGAATTTCTTTTTACTGAATTCTATTAGCTCTATTTACATTCATTTTATATTACACATTCAGCTCTTTCTCAGCATTTTTTGTATTTCTGAATATTTAAAAACTCTTATATTACTTTAAAAAATGTAAGTCATGAGGAAGATTCCCTGAGCATGGACCTAATGGTTCACTCCTCTTTTTAATGTGTGGTGTATTAAGCTGTATTAGCCTTCTTTCTCTAGGCATCTACCAATCTTTTCTTTAGTGTAAAGCCTCCTATTACCACAAAGATTGTCTATGACAAGCAATGACTTCCACAATATTTTAGCAATATCATAATACCACAATAATATTTTTAAGAGGGGAATCATAAGGTGACTTAAGATCACTTATAGAAAGAGGTTTTAGGGGTAACAGTCAGGCAATGGATGGCTGTAATCTTGAAGCAGAAAGCAAACAGTAATTTATAATACATGTAGGCTGTGTTTTTCCTTAATGTAGATGGTTCTGCATGGCAAATTGTTCTTTACTCTYCAAAATATTTCTTAGTAATGCATATATATGAAAGGAAAAAAGCACCTCTTTGCCATAGAATCAAACTAAGCACTGCACTCAAAGTAAGCATTCAAAACCAAATTTGGAAACAGTTTTATGGATTTAAACGTAATTTTGAAAGTAAGACAGGCTGATAGGGAAAGCTSCTTCTCTGTTGCTTGCTTGACATGCTTGCAGAGAACAGAAAACTGTATTTCTGAGGTACACTGGCTTTGGCAATGAAATCAGCTTTAAAATTTTGAGAATGAGAAATGAGAAAAAAAAAAAGAGAAGCAGTCAGTTTAGGACCTGGGAGGCTCACGAAGACATGAATACTTGCAGGATTGACTCTATGCAAAATTTTTCAGATTTTTGTTCATTGATTTATAGTTTCTGTTAACAAACTACTTCAGTTACTGTGAATGGAAGATTGAAAATGCACTTTGAGGTTTGCAACAGGAAATTTCTTCCAAGTTCTATATATCTTCTTTGAAGAGTATGAAAGAGATTTATTTAATACTTATTAACAACCTAGCGGAAATATTGCTGTGATTTGTCTCTGATTCTTACATTGAGCTACTCCCTCAACTCATTTTTAGCATGTTTCTATATTAAATATCTAACGATTCTAGTAGTTTTGTATGATATAAAAGTTTATCTTTTTAATATTTAGAAGACTTCCCACGGTGATGTAAATAAATGTGACAAATAGAAGGGAAATATCAAGTACAATTTATATACAAAAGAAAGCACTGAAAAAACAAGGCATCTGGATCACCTGTCTGCTTCTTTAAGTCTACAACTTCATGAATCTGTCAGTGGAGAAATATAAACTTGAAGTGCTACACTTTTACCTTGCAAGAATTTATTCCAAGCTTGAAATGCAGAAAACATTAAGACTGCTGTCTGTACAAATGTCAAAGTCATATAGCAAATTACCATAGTTTTAGAGCACTTTTCTTAAAGGTCAGAAAAATTCTTGTAAAGGAAAATATTTTCTCTGTTAAGGAAAATGCAGCCAAAGATATTATCTATTTCTATTTCTATCAGTTCTCTCTGCCTTTTAATTTTTTGAAATAAATCAGAAAATAATTGTGAAGTCTCTGTTCTTACACAGTGGTAGGTCTGTAGGCAAATGGATTTTTAATGACTATTGTAGCCTACTGTTATTCTGCATTTAATTTACACTCCTTTATTTGGTAAGTTGTTGCCTCACTGCTCTTTGGAGATGTAAATTACACCCCAAAATAAATAAAAGATTATTCCTACATGGCTCATGGAAGAGAAATGTTTAATAAATAGTTAAAACAATATATAGGCATCATATAGGATTATAAAAAATAATGGACAAAAAAATTATGGAAGTAATGGTGAGAAGAGAGTAACAGAAAGYAACAATAATATTAGTGCAATTTTGTTTGTTTGTTTGTTTGTTTAAACATAGTTTTGTATCAATCTTTGGGGGAGAAAATGATTTAGTCCATTCATTGTCACATGGATTTTGTCTGTTGGTTCTGATAATTCCTCCCTGAACTGCATCCTAATCTGTGTAGAGTGTCGTTCTGTCTATATTTCTGTCTAGAAATAATATAATATGTTTTGGGGGGTTCTAAAACACTCCGGGGGATTTTTGTATAACTTGTCTGGAGGAAGTATAGATGTTTCTTTTGCATCTACTTTCCTTCCTAGGGGGGAAATAATACTAGGTATCTAGCATGAGTGTATTTCAACAATATGGATCACGAACTRCATAGATAAAAAATCTACTTTTGCATCCAGAACTTTAGTGAGTAGTTCTCCATATCTTTTCCTTAGATAATACAGATGCCTCTAGTAAAAGTGTGATTTCACATATGTGTCATATGTGAGTCATATAATTCAGCTCTCGTTAACTGAAAGATAGTTCCTTTTCTATAAGTTAAGCAAGACCATCCACTGTAATGACTTTTATCTCTTTCTACAGTGGTATACAAAATGCTTTCTATTTTTAAAAAAGCCACAAACTAAAAAAAACCCTCATCCGTGCATTTTTCTGCCATGTGCCCTATGCTGCTTGAACTATCCTGCATCTCCTAAAGTTTCAGCTCAGGAACTGATCAGCCGGCAGCTTTCATACTGGATGCTGTGTTAAATACAGTATTTCAGCTTCTYAATTAAAAAGTCTCATACTCAAAGTTTAGAGTCACAGGTTCCAGCTGGAGCTGAGACTGTTTCCTGGAACTCAGCATTCTTGGTGCCAGAAGCAGCTATTACGACAGGGGAAATTGAATCTACAACGCAAAAAGCATATAAGGGCAGTCATTGTCTAATTGACTGATTCATAACTAAGTGCCTGAATTAAATAATATTGGTTGGTTTATAGTCTGCCTTTCCCAACAGCTTTCCTCTAAAACAGTTCTTGCGATGTCTTGGGATGAATTAAAGATAGGAGGAAATGTGAAAATAAAAACAAAAACAACAAAAATGTCATGGCTGATTTGTCCTTCAATGAAATGTCATTTCTTTTTCTCATATGGCATATATTTTTAAATTGTTTTTGTGTTGAAAGTATCTAAGTCTGATACATCTGAGACTTGAAACTTAATATTTTATAATGCAACTCAGACAAACGTGGATAATGGAAAGCTATTTGTTTTATATATTATTTAATAAACTTCTTTTATTCTCATTGCTCACTATTCATCACAAGCAAAGGCTGTGATCCTGCAAACCYACATTTGAGTGTAAGTCGTGCATCTGAAAGCCTGCATGACTGAAAGTGCAGATACTTTCTATATGCAGTGGATCACTGCTGTGTGTTTAAAATCTGAGGGGTAAATATATTTATATGTATCATACATGCAGATGTAGTAGATTCTACTGTTTTGTTTTAATAAAATATCTTATGAAATATGGGCCCAAATGCATTTCTGGGCTATGCTAGAAGGGAACGGTCTGCCTCATTCTCAAGGCTATGGGTGTTATGTGTATGAATACTTCACATTTATGGGTAAAAAAATAAATATTATGCAGTTTGTTCAATTTAGCATACTTTTCATCTGAAAGTCTGAATGTAGGGTCTTCAATCTCTCTCTATGATAAAATTAAATAAAACCAGGGACAAAAACAAAAAACACCATCTAACATGTTCATCCAGACAGGAAAGATGAGGTTAACTGATGGACAGCTTTTCTTGTTGGTCTCAAGGACTCTTAGGAAACAGTACAAAAACTGTCAGGGAATTATAAATTAGGCTCTTCTGTGCCTGTGAAAACCTTCTGCTCCTGCTTTCTGTGGGCTCGTTCCCTGTCAGTGTGTGGATTTACAGAGCTGACACCAGTCGTACTGAAAGGTACCAAACACCCATCCCTAGAGCTTTGATGGGACAGTGGGCAGTGGACTCCAAGCTGTAATTCTTTGCAAGGAGGGAATGAAGGCAGCTCCACCAACATCAGAAACAAATCAAAGAAATAATGCTTAGGAAGGGAATACATCTTCAGTAGATCCAAGGATGGTATTGTTTCTAACAGAATGAGAAAACAATTAAATGTCAAATCAAGTTATTTGGAAAATTTCTATAAAAGCACTAGTCATTTTTTTTTTTCTGTCTCCCACTGCTCCTTTCAATCATTCTTGTGCCTAGCATAACTGATTTTTACTGTTACAACTTGAAAAGAGAGTGGTGATTAGATATCATCTCTAAAATTTACCCAAATATTTTTATTTTATTTCAATACAATTTCCAAATGGAAGTAACAGGAGCTCTAAATTTTTCTGCAAAATTATATTTTACTCTTAGAATCATTCTTCCCAAGTTTACCTCCATGTATGAGAATCTTTGTTGTTACAGACACAACTGTAGACATATAATTTACCTGCATTCAGTAGGTCCAACAGAAATAGACATATTTTTAAAAGAATAACAATCTGAGCTTCAGCTAATATCTTATTTAAAAAGTTAATATTTTATTAAAAGTTAATTTTTTTTTAAATATTTGCATTTGTCCATAATGTCACTGATCTATTTATGTAGGATCTTCCAGCTGACTGTGGTTACATTTCAGTACATTTGCTCTGAGCCCCAAGTCAGCAGGATAATCTAGAGAAAGTAAGACAAAACACTGCAACAGATTTGTAAAGACATGCCTTTATGGCAATATGAGTATCTTTTGACTTGTCAAATTATATGCCATGTTTGTTTTGTGCATTGAAATACACAGAATATTTATACTAGCCATACTGTATGCATGGCAGTACAGTATGGATAGTATGTATATGTAGATTTGCAGCACACAGAAGGTTTCAGAATTGAGTATTTTTGTTGGCATTTTGAATTATGGCAAGTACGCCAAAATAATGGGAAGCCAGAGGCTCATCAGCTCTGTGCCTGTCCATTAGTTGTCTCTAGCCTTTTGGGTTTCCTCTGCACTTTGTCTATACAATTCAAGAATTAGATTATTAAAGTGAAATATACTATTTGCTAGTGTAGTCAGTCTTTTATTTCTACCCATGGGAAATTCTTAGCTGTTTTCAATCAAATCTATGTAAAGTGCTGCCAGTAGACCTGCCCCTCCTCTGTGGAGATCATCTGGTTCACTTTAAAGCTTACTTACCCTTCTTAAGGGAAGGTATCTCCTTTCCTATTAGCATTTGACTGACTCTTTCCTTATCATGTATCTGAGTGGATACAAGCACACATTAATTAGACAAGAACATGCTGCTTTTCCTTTTTGTTTGTGGGGATCAGACTGAAGTTTAGAATGCAAAACAGATGGGTTTATCAAAGTTTCGTGTCTTTTTTTGTACACATATGCACTAGGATGAGAGTGAAAAAATATATTTCATTTTAAATCTGAACTTCTATCAAAGATCTGAGTTGTCAAATCAATACACCTATTTTCACTAAACAATATTTTAGAGTTAAAGACAAAATGCAGTATCTGTATGAAAATTTTTAAGTAGAAGGATAGGGTCTTGAAAGCTCACGACCACAGCAGTTTACTTGAACAAAATTTCTTCATTATTAAACTCTATTGGCTACCGATTATAGACAAAGGAAAATGCTAAATATTTCATTTTATTCTCTCAGATTTTATTTTTTTATTTTTATTCTGTCTTCTTTGAATTATTAACTTTTTATCATAGTATTAGCAGTATAGATCTCGCTAGTACAGATCTCTTAGGCAAAGGGTCATGGAGATACAAAATTAGCTGATTTCTATCAGCAATTTAAAGCTTTTAATGTGATAGAAAATTTGTCTATCTACCGGCAGCATTTTTAGAGTAATTCCCCATATCCTTTTTTCTTTACTGAAATCAAAAAAAAAAAATCTATTATTATCAACCACAAAAAACATGTTTTTAGTGTTATTCAAAAAAAAATCCAGCTCTTGGAATCTCAAGAATGGAGGTATTTTTTTCTCCTATGAAAAGCTGTTTCATTAGACTGTAACACATTGTTTCTGCTACTGTGTGGTGCTGCATGAGGCTACAAATACAGAGCAGGAATGCACACGTCATTTGAAAACCTTATTTGTAGTTCAGTCTTCTGGAGCACAACCGTAAGAAGTGGGAGCTATTTCTCTGATACATAAGACTGTGCCTGAAGTGGAAAGTATTTATTTCTGGAGAGTGTCCTGTAACTGGTTCCTTTTTTTATGTTCCTCCACCACATGCTCTATTTTCAGTGAAAAAATTAGTGGTAGGCGTCTGTATAAGCCTCATTTCAGTAGTGTTTTACAGCCACATTAAAAGGTTATAAATAACCAGACAAAATAACAAATGTTGACAGAAAACTCCCAAATCATTCCTGTTTTTCAATTTACAGCTAAAGAAAAAAAAAAATGAAGATATAATAAAGTCTCTTTCCTAGGTTTCACTTCCACTTCCACTAGGTTCCACTTAAAATTGTGGGAGAGGTTATTAATTTTTAACCAAAATAATAGCTCTCATGGGACAAAGGCAACATGCACTCCCTACAAATAAGTTATTTCATTTTGGGAATTAATGATACATTTTTTTCTATTTCTTTCTATATAACACTGTCACAGTAAAAGCTTGTAGATTTGTTGAACTTAGAATTCACTTTCATTTTCCTTTTTTTTGCCTCTATGACACGCCTAAAAGCAAATAGTGCATAATTTAGAAGATAAAAATTCTAACATCTTTCTTGACATTTTGTTTTCTTACTAGTCTACACTGCTTCCTATATTATTATTGCAATGTCACGCTTATTTGCCTTTTTCAGAGTGCAACAGATCTACAAGCTTTTATTGTGACAGAAAATGCAAGTCTTTTGTATTTATAGATAGCAACAGTCACAAATCCCTTAAGAAATGTTTTTCAACATTTTCCTCATTTCCCAAGGTACTATTGCTTTATAGAATATTTGTATGTAAGCATGTAAACATCTACATCTAGTCGTCAAGCTTTTTTGTTTTAATTAAAATCATAATACTGATGATTTTGTTGTTATTGTGTTTGCTTAGATTCTTCGTCTTTGTATCTCATTCAATTTATCTTGTTATTTTTTCAGAAAGAAATAACTTGATAAAGTCACACTTGCATTAAAAAATAAAGGTGTATTTGGTTTTATCTGATGATACTTTGAAGTAAAAAAAAGTCAACTTTTGAAACTCAGTCACAACTTATCATTTTCCCCATTATGTGTTTTTATTTTTTTTTTTTGGTGTTTACATAGGACTATGAATACTTACCAGAACATTTATGCTTTCTAAGTATATGAAATCTATTTATTCTGTAAGTCTGTACTCCCTATTGAGGCTGATTAAATTGCACTGTAGTAATATAATTTTAAGGAGGAATAGATAAAAACACCAGCAACTATTCTATTCTTATTATGAATGCATAGAACAATGTCTATTTTTCTTTTATATAAATTCCTACATTCTACCAGTGCACTTCTGCAAGTCTACAAATTTCAACAACTTCTTTTCCAGTACGCCTCACAAAAATAAAAGTATTGTCTCCAGTTTGAACACATAAAACTTATCAGGGAGTAGAATAAAATGAAGAATAAGATGCTTGCTAGTGTTTCACAATTTGGAAAATATGAACATGTCTTTTGAAAAYGCTGATTAAGTATTCTGTTCCAAAGTAACATAAATACCTATTTCTATAATCCTTTATTTATGTTTGGCTGGGAATACGAAGAATATAGCCACTGCATAGAACTACAAAATTCCTGAAGAATGATGTTTGTCTAAGTTAGAAAATTAACTACAAAATAAAGATAGAAATGTCTAAAGAAAGAAAATGAAAAAAAAGAGAATTGTGCTACCTTTAAATCATGATAACTTCTTTTAATATTGAAAAAGTAAGAAAATCTCTAGGTTTTTAAATAATAGTTATCTCCTCACTTTTGTTGTTGTTTGCTTGTGTGATTTTTTATCAGTTTTGGTTTGTCTTAGTATAGTCTTTTTGTAATTTAGTATTGAAAAAGGCAGAAATCATGTTTTATTAAGGATTTAATATCATAACCTGTTTGAATAAATATTGAAGCTATTTTAGGTAGTGAGTAGTAGTTACAAAAATGATAAGAGGAAGTGAATTACAGGCATAAGGAAAAACACTTAAAAATAATGTTACACAACCAGCTTCCATGCCTCTGTGCTGTTGCTTTTTTTTTCTTTTCACTCTATACCTCTTCTTCTGATACTTGCGTTTCCTTCCTTCCTTCCTTCCTTCCTTCCTTCCTTCCTTCCTTCCTTCCTTCCTTCCTTCCTTCCTTCCTTCCTTCCTTCCTTCCTTCCTTCCTTC
>NW_020455680.1:294810-301337 GCF_003342845.1 Nothoprocta perdicaria
CCTTCCTTCCTTCCTTCCTTCCTTCCTTCCTTCCTTCCTTCCTTCCTTCCTTCCTTCCTTCCTTCCTTCCTTCCTTCCTTCCTTCCTTCCCTTCTATTCATTTTACCTTTCAGATAGGAAGGTATAAAAATATTTTCAGAATACATTCAAAAGCCCTACAGAATGATAATCAGTTCTAACTGCCTGCTTAGGCTTCTAAAATTATAAGAAGGCATTCTGATGGCAGATTCTAGCACAAGCCAGTGGAAAGTCCCCATATGCGAAAAATCGTACTTCTGAATATGGATACGGATGTCTATGTTTACATAATCAAATTGGAATCCATGCTTCATATTTTGTATATATTGATTATGAAATGATTTCAGTGTTTATTGTTTGATCTCTTTTTTTTACTTGAAAAACTAGTATCTAATCTAATTTTGAATAGTTTATATTGAGTAATTATTATTTTGATTTAAAAACTGTAATAGTGACTAGGCCAAATGTCATGTTTTTCTGTACCAAGCTAAGAATTTGTATCATAAAAACTGCATTCATTAATTCATAAAAAATGCTCAAGATGTTTTATTAAGAAAATTATTTTTAATGATATCTTGTCTCCTCTTCTGTTACTATATGTGGAAAATGTGTTAGCTATGAACCTATCATAAAGATATCCGTACTGTTAGTGATACCCATTAGTTGATGAGTGCTTTATCACCTTGGGAATACCATTACTAGCCCTCTGAGAAAGGCTTAAATAAATCTGTCCAGATGATAACAAAAGAAATGGACTTTAATATTGAATCTGGACATATTAATATATGTTGAGATAGTGTAGGCAGTGGGACTTAGAAAAAGCCCATCAAAAAGGAAGCTCTTTGCACACCCTAAAATCAATACTTAGATAATCACACAGAAAATATATGCTAATGGAGTATCCTCAAAAAGTGATGGTAAAGATAAATTAAATAAAATAAAATTAATCAAAGTTTCAAGTTAATATTAATAAAGCCAGTTTGGCTTTTTGTTTTTGTTATTCATACATTTTGTTTTCAATAACAGTGATTCAGACAATTTTGTCTGAAGCATTAGCCTGGCCCAATAGGTGTCAGATTATATATTTGTTACTCCATTATCTCTGTATACTACTCTGAATCACAGGGATTGTGACAGTCATAAGTGAGGAGAAATAAACAAAGGATATCTCCTTCCAGTTTTGGAGCTGTGCTTTTACCATTAAGAAAAATCAATAACTGGATTGGCTGCATTCAGCAGGGAGTATTTCAATTTCTCATAATGTATCTAACGCATATCATTACCAAAGTAATCACATCATTAACAGGAAGACCCCTGCCTTCCTATTTGCTTGCTTAGGCATAAATTCAAAATTATTTTAAATAATTTTTCCCTTCTTCTTCAAAATTTTTGCAAATKGTATCTCTTCCGAATTTCCTTATTAGCTGTTAGAACTGCTCAGTGTATATGAATTCAAAACAAGCTTTGTACTTCTTTCCCACTTTTGTTTTATTCACATGTGTCTAAACAAAAACTATCAATAAAAGCTTGAAATCTGTTTTTTCTTTTTAATATTGTGTCATAATGTCATTTTATCCTAGATATATTATCATACACGATACCATGAAATAGTTGAGAGAAACATAGTATATCCTTCATGATGCGAGGGAGCATCCAGAGTCAGAGACGTGGTCTCACAGAGATTAAGTCAATGCTCCGTTTATTGCAGATTCCAACACACTTTTATATAGTAAGCCATAAGCCGCACCCCTGACCAATCATGATTTTACACACTCTCCTCTCGCCTCTGTCTTGCCACTCTCTCTGGGGTTGGCATCCAATCCCTTATAAGTTTACCTATAAGGTTCCGGATACAATACCTTTTATGCCTAAAAGCAAGTGCGCCACAGCTACTCTCCAATCAGCTTCATGGTCACGCAGTAGTCGGACAGCTGCCTTTGTTTTTGATCTGCTGATGGAACAAGTACACTGTCAGCTTTGAAGTTCGTTATCTACTAACAAGGCATCCTGCCTGCTAATAGGCACTGTACGGCTGTCCTTGGAGCGGGCCCCAACACCTTCATTCTTTCAGACTCCAGATATGCTAAGGATCCTGCCATGAGAAAAGAAGGATGGCATACCATGTTGCCCAAAGGATTAAAAGTGAACAAAACTTTCAAAAATGTCTGATGATAATTAGTCAAACAGAGAAGAAAAATATATGCATTGTCACACACATGAGGGTGGACACAAGAAACTGAAAATGGAGATTAAGGAAAAAAAAAAAAGAGGATTCTTGAATTTCCAGAAGTAACTAGGGTTTGTGAAACCCTGAGTGATGCAATCAAAATAGGACTATCCATATTAAGTGGAAAATGCGGTTAGTATCCAGTTGGAAGCCATGTTTGGCATGTTTGTCCAAATTTTAGGAAATTTTATGCTTATGAATAAACCATTAATAGTAGTAATCTAAGAGCATGCAATGAGATATAGGAAGTATTGCCAATATTTCTTTATAAATCAGGCATGAAAATTTGCCTCATAAGAACTTCAGCCCTGTCACTTAACAGAGATACAAATTTTGGCAAACAAGCCGAAAAATGGAAATGCTTTTGTAATCATCACACCTATAATATCTGGGAAGAAGAATCCAACTTGAATGCGCCCAGTATAGTCTACATTTGACTAAATTATCTTGAAGTTGAACTGCAAAAGAGAGTTAATACTGGAGGAAAGCTCAGAAACATGTTGAGCAGTATCTTAAGGCTCACATGATCATTTAGAAACCATTGTTTTTTAAAATAAACATTTACATTTTTTTTCTTCTTGTGATGTGATTACTCAAATTCAAAATTCTAAACATTTTTGAAGCACCTATTTCTAACATCACAAATGTTGCTAGTGTAGGGTTATATAAGAAGCATGTACAATAATCCTGCCAAATCTCAGCTGTCAAAACTCTCTAATGACTTCACTGACTCCCATGGGCATATATTGATAATCAGTATCGCAGCTGATGCAGTAACACTGTGAGAAAACCCTGTGAAGATCATTCATACTACTTATTATAGCTACACAGATGAATTTATCTACATTTTTATTTGTGCAGCAAAAAACAGTCATAATCATTGCATCATCTTTATAATTTAAAAAATATTTTAATGGGTAAACAGTTGGGAAAAAATACAGCAACAACAATAACAACAATCCTTTCATAAAGAATTCTGATAAAAGTAACATGACCACCGCAATTTCCTCAGGAATGTCAATAAGGTATATTTGGGTAGAGTACTATTTTGCAAACAAATGTCTCAGTGTAAACTATATCTAAAAATGACTGGAAAACATGAAGAATATGTTGCCACAAATTTCATTCAATTAAAAGAAGAATTTCTCACACAGACCAAGTAATGATTATGTCTGTGTGAGAATCCTGTAGATTTCAAGACATTGCTTTCCAAATGTTGCTGTCTCTTAAAATTCCTCACCTCATAAATCTCATTTTGCACTTTGTCTTACAAGTCAGCCAAATCATAAACTGCATTTGTTATAATGTGCCTGAATCTGTAATATGGGGATCTTTCCAATAAAAGAAGAACAAATTCAAAGTAATGATTTAAAGTGCTAGTTTAAACCAAAAAGAAAAAAAAAAAGAGAGAGAGAGCACTATGAAGAAACTCAAAGCAAACCTTACAAATGTCAGGACAGGTTTAAGAAAATTTCCAGTAGAGATTAAAAATGATACATGCCATTAATCACACAGTCCACTGGATAATTAAGATTATTAGCTAGAAAACCTCGAGTTTTGAAATGCTTTCAAATAAGTATTGCCTGACACAAAGTGCACCTACACTGGACATCAAAAGGACTTATGGATATATTAACTTTATGTACTATGTATCATCAAAAAGAGTTGTAAAATAATTCTTTGTCTCAAATCACTGAAGTTAACATCTCTGATTTTTTTCGATGACCCCCCTCCCACCAGGAAAAAAGTGGAAAAACATATGGGAAGAACTTACATATATTTGAATAAAACAGATCACTGTATAAAAATTAACATTTTTCACTTTGGGAATGTCATAACAATTTTCCATTCAATTTTCCAAGGGAGATGAAAAGACATTAGATCAAAAAATCCTTTAAAATGACAAATCAATGCCACATTTCACTATAATTATGTTGAACATGTATAATTTCAGGGATTATATTAAAATTTGATCAAGGATATTCAGTAGTTGGTAGAGAGCTAGTGGGTCTGCCCTTGCAAGTTGGCTAACAGTACAAATCAAACTGGTGAAAGGCAGTACCATCTGACTGGTATGACCCAACTATTTTTTCATAGCTCCATCTATAGTTAGAAGAGATGCAGAAGTCTATTTACATTGTAATAATTCATGTGAGAACAATCGATCTCCAGCTGCTCTCCATCATCTTTGAGAGGTCATGGAGAGCAGGGGAGGTGCCSGAGRACTGGAAGAAACCCAACATCACTGTAGTCTTCAAAAAGGGCAATGGGGAGGAGCCAGAAAACTACAGGCCAGTCAGCTTCACCTCCATCTCTGGAAAAGTGATGGAGAAGCTCATCCTAAAGAGCATCTTTAGGCAGGTCAAGGAGAAGGAGGTGATCAGGAATAGTCGGCATTGATTCAACAAGGATAAGTCATGATCAGGTTCGTAACGTTTGATGAACCTGATAGCATTCTATAAGTGGATGACTGGCTGGCTGGATGAGGGGAGGGCCATGAATATTGTCTACCTTGACTTCAGCAAAGCTTTTGAAATCATCTCCCACAATACCCTCCTAGAAAATCTCCGCAAGCATGAACTGGATGAGTGGATAGTGAGGTAGATTCAGAACTGGTTGGATGGCAGAGCTAAGTGGATGGTAATAAATGGGGCTGAGTCCAGTTGGATGCCTGTGGCCAGCAGTGTCCCCCAGGGGTCAGTACTGGGCCTGGTGCTGTTCAATCTGTTCATCAATGACTTGGATGAGGGCACAGAGGGCATCCTGAGCAAGTTTGCAGATGGTATCAAGCTGGGTGGAGTGGCTGACACTCTAGAGGGTTGTGCTGCCATCCAGAGGGACCTGGACAGGCTGGAGAGCTGGGCAGAGAGGAACCTCATGAGGTTCAACAAGGACAAGTGCAGGGTCCTGCACCTGGGCAGGAATAACCCCAGACGCCAGTACAGATTGGGAGTGGACCAGTAGCTCTGCAGAGAGCAACTCTGCAGAGAGTGACCTGGGAGTCCTGGTTCACACCAAGTTAACCATGAGGCAGCAGTGCCCTCGTGGCCAAGAAGGCCAATGGGATCCTGGCTGCATCAGGAGGAGTGTTGCCAGCAGGTCAAGGGAGGGGATCCTGCCCCTCTATTCAGCTCTGGAAAGGCTGCACCTGGAGTATTGGGTGCAGCTCTGGGCTTCCCAGTACAAGAGGGATGTGGAGCTTCTCGAGAGGGTCCAGCAGAGGGCAACCAAGATTGCTAAAGGAACAGAGCAAATATTGTACGAGAACAAATTGAGTGAATTGGACCTGTTTTCTTTGCAAAAGAGAAGGATGAGAGGCGATCTGACTAATATATATATGAAGGGGAAAGGTATGGAGGAAGGGACCGAGCTCTTCTCAGTGGCATCCCGTGATAGGACAAGGGGTAATGTAAAGACAGGTGTGTTGTGGGCTAGTCTCTGCCAGCCCACGGATGCAACKGCAGGGCTTTCCATAAGTTGCCCTGCTGGGAAAGTGTGGGCTAAGCAAGCTGCCGTCCCCAGGGCGCACAAGGAGCCTGCCGTGCGTTGCCCAAGGCCTCTGCCTGTCTGGGAGCACAAGGCACCCCTCGGACAGCGCTTACACGGATCAAAGGAAGCTGTGGCCTCCTGTAATTTGAGAGAGCCCACAGGCGCCCCAGTGGACTCTCCTTTTATTCAGATAAWGTTCTAGGACGCCTTGGTCTCCTTTGTTGACATGGGCTTCTTGAGGAGAAGCGAGATTTTGCGCACATGGGCACCGGGAGGTGAGGGCTGGCAAGGGCTTGAGGCTGGCGGAGGGAAGCAGGAGAGCCCTCGCAGAAGTGCCTCCTGCGAGGCAGCCAGGGCATTGCTGARTGCAGCTGCGCCCAACTGCGTGCCGCTGACGGCGGGGGGAAAGCTGTGCGAGATGCCATGCTGGCACGGCCTCCTGACTCGTAGCCAAGTCCTGCTAGAGGGCGATGGAGACAAGCTCTTGCAGAGGGGCCCGCCACTCTCGGCGTGTAACACGCGCGTGCCTTACGTGTACACAGGCACACGTGCTTTGGCACAGTTATGCCAAGAAGACTGCTTTGCCAAGAAAGAGCTRCTCTTTTTCCTGTTGAAGACAAACCTAGCAAGACTGACCTCTTTAGCCTTCTAAAGCAGCAAGAGAAATATCAAGCCTACCGAGAGCTACCGAGCACTTGTGGCTTCTGGGTAGGCATTAGCAGGAGTTCTCCTGCCTGTTCAGCTTGACTTAGGGCTCTATGGGATGTACCTTGGTAGAGTTTGGAAGAGGCGC
>NW_020455681.1:0-111166 GCF_003342845.1 Nothoprocta perdicaria
ATTGCAAGAGGTCCTGCCTCTTGTAGATTCTGCAATTAAACTTACTGGGAGCAAGCCATTAGTCAGAGCCCCAGCCTCTTCCATGTGGGGAAGCATTTAATTTGACATATTCCTCCTCAGAGACTGGTTTTGCAAACTGGCAGTAAAGTTCTGGTGGGTCTGCTTTCCCCCTCAACTTTCCTCTGGACACTAGGGGGACAGAGAAGCAGTGGTAGAAGGTTGTTGTGAATGTGACAGTTTTGCTAAAGATGGATATTGACTTTCAGATCTGCATGCTTGCAGTGTGATTGCTTCAGGYCGGAGCTAAGCTATACTGTGACCAGCACCGCACTAGTATCATAGCACGCTCTGTGTTTTGGCTCTCAACAGACACTTACTAATCACAAAAACAGAAAAGAAGAGAAGATAGCTACCCTCCAAGCATGTCCTTCTTCCAAGGCAGCACTCTGTGCTTCAGCGGGATTTTCAATAACTCTTCCTATTTGCCCCGAAAAATCCATTGCTACTAGTGAGTTTTCAGATACACTTCTCTGAAAAGGAATTTTCACTTGTTTCAAAAAACAGGGAAAGAAAAAACCAACTTGAGAGAGTTTCATTTTAAAATATCTGGTTTCAGAAGATTTTCCAAAGCTATCCTCTACCATCATAGAGAACACAGTATCTTTTTGAAAAGCTTCACAGACAAAAACCAAACCAAAACAAAAAAAAACATGTTTATTTCCTTTGAGTCTATGGGGAACAGAGAGAGAATCCAAAGTCAGAATAAAATCTGTGTCACATAATTTGCCCACTTTCCCTATTACTGTACTCCAGGGATTTTCAGATCAGTTTGGATCCAATTATAGGGCCTTCACTTTTATATGACTAAGGGTCATCTTTGAACCAACTTATTATAAGAGATTATAAATGTTAGTTTTGCCAGGGTTAAACTGGCTTCTGCAGGGACAATCGGATATCTCTGTGACTCCACATCTCAGAATAGCTGAGATAGCCAAGATTTCCAAACCGTGTGGGTACTATCAGCCTAAGATAATGGAGAGCCAACTATGTGATTTATACACATTTGTAATGCAATTCATTTACAATGATTTGCTACACAATTCTAAATTTGCATTTATTAGTGTAAAATTCACCACTTTTAAAATGCAAAAGCAAATATATCTCTTCCAACAATAGACATTACGGAAGTAAAGTTCATTACTTACTACTGGAGTGGAAAAGTGTGGAAGCATGGCTTTTCTCTGCTGGGGAATTCTGTAATTCTGATACAGTAGCATTCCATACTGCCAAGAGAAACAGAAATTATTACTCAAAGGTGATAGGACAGGAATACAAACTGAAACACAGGCAGTTCCATCTCCAGGTGAGGAGGAACTTCTTCCCTGTGAGAGTGACAGAGCCCTGGCACAGGCTGCCCACGGAGGTTGTGGAGTCTCCTTCTCTGGTGGTCTTTCAAACCCACCTGGATGCTGCCCTGTGCCCCGTGCTCTGGGTGTTCCTGATTGAGCGGGGGGTTGGACTAGATGATCTCTAGAGGTCCCTTCTAATCTTGAACATTCTGTGATTCTGTGATACAGCCCAGGAAAAGTATTTGTAGTGATTTCATAACACTACTTACTCTGGAGCAAGGTGCTGCCAGCTTAGTATTGTCATGATCAGAAGCTGCCCCAAAGCAACCTGCAGCAAGGACTAGTGACTGGCAGGTGCCAACCGAGCTGTAAATGTGCCTAAGTTTATTTAGAAGATAACACCTTTACAAGCCAGGGCAAAACACTCTCAAATATCAATATGCTTGGCCTATAGAGTACAGACTTTCACTTGAGGACAGATCACACATTTATTTTCTCCATTTTATCCTCTAATAATTGGAATTAAAAAAAAATCTGCCTATGCAGTTTTGTACAAGGTAATAAAAAGATGAGCTCAGTTTTTGTAATGATAATAAAATATGAGTCTTTCTAATTCACTTTCGAATTTAAATGTTAATGTTATTAGCACTTTTAATAAATTTCTTCAGGAAACCACTTCTGTTCATTTCTCATCCTTATAAAAACAAACTGATTGAATTCCAGTCATGTCCCTCGTTGAGCATGATAAATTTTAGAAGCTCTGGTAGCAAGGACGGTAGGAAAAATCCCTTCTTGGTGCCTTCCCGAGAGACACTGTGCCAAGGCATATCAACGTTACTTACTGAATGCCCTAATTAAAATGGTATACATAATGTTGTAAATGAGGAAATATTGTTTGACTATGCAAAGCTAAATTGCTAGTTAAATCAAAGGAGGGTCACAAGAGCCTTGTGGGGCAGCCCTAATTTTGTCATTCTGTGACTGAACATCTCTAATCCTCTCACGGGTCCTTAAAAACCAAACACTTTTTCCAAACATTCCATCCATTTTCCATTTTTTCCCCAATATTCACTTTCCAAGGGTGAAAGGTAGATGACAGCATAAGGAAATCTACTGCCAACTACTACTGTTTCTGCTACTGACAGCACAGCAAAGCCCCAGCAAGAGGCCTGTCTCCACAGGTGATGAGCACAGTTAATTCGACACGCTGGTAAGGTTCTCCATGAACATGGGCATCTTCACCTATGTGACTGTATTCTCGCTTTCACTCCTTCAGGAGACGTGATAGCTTTAAGACACGATTTACTGCAAATATCTGATCCTGTTTGCAGTTCTCTCACAGTGCAAAGTTTCATGTAAGCAGGAAAAGTAAAGGACAGTTGTGAGGAAGCATTTGGAATTGATTGGTGAGTAAAACTCCTACCCCAGGTGTTACCATAAATTAAATTTCAGCCAAGTGAAGTAATTGAAGACAATGACAATCAACAGAAGCATTAACTGCACAGAAATAAAAAACGAATCTTGTACCTGGGCTGTTTTCCTGGACCTGGTACCATGAGCTACCTATGGCTAGTACACTTTCTTTCGGGGCAACTTAAAATAGGGAAGGAACTTCTGTACTGTACTTTTTACATATACTTTCCTTAAGATAATGAATGCTTAACGTGAGCAGAGGACAGGTAGGAGCTGCATATCCTACCTGCAGGCCTACAACCGCAATTTGCTTTCCCCCCCAGTTACAGGGATTTGCCTGATGGAAAGTCCATCTAAGGAGAGCAACAAGTACTCATAGTGAAAATTTACCATGCCTTGAGGATCAAGCAGCCTTGTGTCACTGCACCCGCCTTCCCAGCTCACAGGTCTGGCCCTGCCTCTCTCGTTCCCTGGCACAGGGAGCACGGGGCTTTTGTGGCCGGCCCTTCCTCTCAAGGTGGCTCCAACCATCTGCCGAGGGCGGAAGGTGCCGGAGCTCGGGGCCCTCGTGTCGCTGTTGCGGGGCAGGCACGGGAGGCTGAGCGCGGCAGAGCTGTGTGCGGGTGCCTCCAGCTCTCCTTACATGCAGTATGTGAGACTCTGGCACAGAGGATAGATTCCAGCACGAAACAGACGTGGGACTTTAGCAGATAGTATATATATCATATATACTATATCTATGATATATAGTGTGTATATTTTATATATATGTACACATTACAGTCATACATATATTCCTTTTAATATTAAGGAGGACTTAGGAAGGTACGGAGAAGAATTTAGTAATTTTCAAAGCAGTATCTTCGGGAAAAGAATGAAAGAAACTTCTGTACATTTCCCTGTGAAGATCAGGAAGGACTCAGCTTCAAAGAGCACCAAACATCCAGCTTCCTCCTCAGTTCTTTCTATGCTGATTTTGCTTCAAAACACTGCGAAGCCTTGTTCCCTATTATCAAGGAACTTCACTCTTTGCTCTCAGATAAGAATAACCTTCACCCAGAGATAGACTTGCTTACTTTTGCTATTTATATTTTATAGAACCTTCCAGAGATTGAAAAAGCTGCAATGACTCTAGATAGCACTCTGTTCTATTTCAGATAACCACTAAGCAAGAAAACCTTTTCTTTAGTTTTATGATAGATACAAGATAGATATTTGCAGATATTTTCTTCTGCAGTTTCTTGATTCATTCACATAAGTTTGATCCCAAAACTAAAATTGTATTTGATCACATGTGCAAGAAGCTCAGCTCAGTGTTGTACATAAACACATAGGAGGGACAGGTCTACCTGGAACTTTGCTGTTGATTTAGAAGTAGACAATGGTTAAGAACATGATCTCATACTTGTTCATGAGCAGGAAAACCAATGCTGTTTAACCACAGATGTTGCTCTATTCAGATAGGAAAGATTAGGTACCTTGAGAAGTCGAAAGGCAGTCATCCAGCACGTCCTGCTTTGCTCATCTTCAGCACACAACAACCTCAATTCCTTAGTTTCATTTCTCACTCTGTTGGGCTATAAAGGATTAGAGGGAATTCAGCTTCATTCAGTAGAAAACAGTCAACACTGAAAGTTTACAAGTTAAATATATTTTGAGAGAGAGAACACAGCTAGCCCCAGTACACAAACTTCAGTGCTCTGAAGCACCTGAATCTTGGAAAACCCTGCAGTTCCAGCAGCCTATGGGAACAAGGGCTGAGGCTCTTCTATGCCCAGAATCAAGGATTCTTTTCTCATTGCTGACACGGCCCATGGAGAAGCAGCCTGTGGTTGTGCAGAAGGGCAGGCCCAGCCCTGAAGGGACGCGTGGGGCTGCCTTTACTGCCACCCGATGCCGTATTACAGAGAGGGCCCGCGTGCTCTTCCCACTCGGTATCTTCCCAAATGCCTGCCCTGATCATTCCCAAACGTGTCCTGCAGCCATTCGCCACTCTCTGAGGCAAAGCCAAACATCTAGCTCTGGAATGGCTGCTAGGAAGGAGACTACTCCACTTCTGTCAATAAAAGCGGCTCCCAGCTTTGTTTTTTTCAGATACCCATACTGGACTTGTGATACGGAGGCGAACAGACTTCCTGTCAGAACAGAAAACAGAACTGAAAAGGGACAGCACCTGTCTTATGGGTCTTCTTATGGGTGCATCTGATCAAGAAAAAGACAGTTATGCTGCTAAGCCTTACTCTGCTTCCTCTGCAAGAACAAGCTGTACAAGTATATGCTCTAGAAAAGGAGAGTCTGTAAGGGGGGCTGTGTTGGTATGCGTATTGCTAGAAAAAATTTCCCTACTTCATCCTAAAGAAGCACCAGACAAAGTGTTAAAAGTGTCACCACGGCAAGAGTCACAGAGCAAAACTCCCAAAGGAAAAGCTCTAAAGATCAGCTCTTCCTGAAGTCAAGAGAAATGCTTGAGGAGTTCTAGACCCCAGCTAAGTTTAATATGGAGTTGAGAAAGAGCTATGAACACTGATAATGACTTTGGAAGAGCCTAGTAGGAATTACCTTTATACAAAAACCGTAGTCTGCAGGTGCATTGTACAGCTTCTTGCCAGCTAGCAACGAGAAGATATTGCTGTCTTCTAGGTCAGCTAACAATTGCAAATGTCTTGGCTCCTGTGGAAACAACGTGGTTTGCAACACATAAGAAGAAGCCACGGGAAGATTTGCTGCCACGAGCTTTGCATTCCTCTGAGCACAGCATCCAACAGAGGGCAGTGTGTGAACGCGCTGCTTTTCTCTCAAACAGCTTCAAGTTGTCAGTGCGTGTCACTTTTTAAATATCAGCCTGCTATCAGAAAGTGCTTTATACAAGTTGACAAAATACTTATGCAGATAACAAAATGCTACAGCGTATTACAGTGCTCCTTGAGAAATCTGAAAATGAGGTAATGTAAATTATTGTCAAGATACCACTTTAAATAAATTAAGGAACAGAGAGAGAACATTTGGAGACTGCAAGTTTTCTCCTGCTGACCTTGTTAACGTGACCACAGATTAATGCCTGGCTACTTTGGTTTTATTATATAGCAATGCTAGGTAGCCATTTTCATGCAGTGAGAACCAAGGACTCGACTGTCATTTGGCTTGCTTATCCTTTCCTACTTTGAAAAATTAGAAAACAGGCAGGGGCTTTACGGAGATATTTAGACACAGCAATGAACATCCATGGTAAAAGCAGAAAATCCCTTCACATGCGAGCAGTATGCAATTTCTTTTCTTTTTTTTTTTTCTTTTAAACTTACCTTTGAAGTTCCTTTTGTAGAACAATAAAGTCCTGATCTCCTCAGACACACATACAATTTCTTCCATGATTTCCTACCCAGCTCTTTCACATGCAAGAAACCTTGAATTTCAGGGCAGCTACTGGAGTTTAAAAAGTTCTGTTGGAGAGGAAAATGTAAGTAACGATTGTGTCCCCTACATATATCACAGAACTGGCAGCGCGCTTGCAGCAAGGGGAGGCAAACGGGGGCTCCCTTCGGTGCCGCGGGGCGTCGCGGACGCGGCGCGTGAGCTGGCGCGGGACCCGAGCGGACAGACCCGCAGCTCCCGCCACGTCTCCCGCTCCGGCCCTCGCGGCTCCGCTCGCAAGCCGAGCCACGCACAGGCGGAGGAACCACTGATTCACTCGCAGACCCTCCCTGGCCCTGGTAAAACCGTTCCCTTCCTGACTAGTTAAGCGACGTCTGCAGCTCTGCCCAGTCTCTACCCAGCGCTGAGGGGAGCAAATCAGCCTGCACAGCCAGGGGCAAAGGGTCCCTGCCCCTCTCTGGCAGCTGCAGGGGTCTGGTTTGAATAGGGAGGTAAAACAGCAGCCTTAGGTAGCGTTTCCCAGGTAGGATGACTGCATTCACTAGGTCCTGTGCAGTGCTGTAGCAACAGTCAGCTCAGGTACAAGCCCTGACATCTTCGTGTGGTCTCTGTGGGAACACTTAAATCTCCAAAAGCCTAACCATTTTTCTGCATCCTCAACCCCCTTGGCCTTGGTCTGAACTGTCACAAAGCAAGTTTATTAATTCTTAAAAATAAGTTACTAGCTTATCACAATTCTCGTCTAACTTGGACTTGTTGGCCAAAATCCATCCTCATCTACAAGTTTTAGGATGTAGCTACTCCAAGGTTTCCCGTACCAAACTCATACACACACACACAGGCAACCCAATATTTAACACACACTAAAACTTAGAGCAGTCAGATGTCCACAATGGTGTTAAATTTCAAGATCCAGAAATATTTAAATAAGTTCTTGACATAATTACAGGGATCACATATGGAATCCTTTGATTTGCAGTAGGTCAAAGGAAGGAAGTCTTAACTATGGTTAGCAAGCTGATGGTTTGCTCCCTTGTTACACCAGGTCAGATACTTAAGTGACAGAAGGCTGGCTTGGTAGGTTAAATAGTGAACTCTTCACAGATTCAATAACAGGGAGAAAACTGCATAAACCTGGCTGGCCTATGTGCCTCTGAAAAACTCGACAGTCATATTTGGGCATCATTTGGTGGACAGTGCTCACAGGAAACAAAACCCCAAATCAATGCCCTCTGTCAGAATTTTTAGTTGTATTGAAACCTTTTTGTTTTCCTTTTTCTTCCACTGCTATTTCTTAGGTAACAGACTGGATAAGAGTAGTCAATTTTCCTGCTATTTGGGCTATTTCTCAACTTTGAAGGGAACAGACCACGAGGAGAAAATATTTTTTCTGCGGAGCTAGATATACCTAAATCAAAATAAACTACGATGCAAGCTTTTTGCAAGACAGATACGAGGGAGAACAGTACCCATAATTATTAATGCTGTTGCTAATACTAAAAATACAAAATCTAGCTCCTAATGCAGCACATGATGTTGTGACATGATGTTTAATGTTCTTCCCTGTTTTTATATAATTAAAAAACAGCACATTTAGCTTGGTGTTTGAGAAGGCCTCAGATGCAACATGCTTAATGACTATTAGATTGCAGGAAGTTCACCTTTAATAAATTACTACTGTCATTGAAATTATGACAAATAGGTTTATCTTTCTTAAAGAAAAGTGAATTTAATATAAATGCTTTAAGTAAGATTGATGTGATGGTTGAATAGCAAACCAGTGAGAATGTATTTATCTTCTTTCCTCAAACAAACTCACTGTTAATGTGCAAGGTTTATTTTTTCCCTGGCTGCACCAAACTAAAGCTTCCCAGAAACGAACCACTGGATATCACAATCCCATGAGGTTTTCCTTTCTCTACCATTTAAGTTAAACTAGGTTCCAAGCTTTTCCACCTTCAAGAGCATCTTCCTCTTTTAGCACATCCTCTTTGTAGAAGCACAAGCAAATGTGACTCCTCCAAAGCACTGCACGAGGAAGCATGCCCAGGTGCAAGCACCTCGATGCAGAAGTCATGGCAAACATCTGTTCACCCCAGTTCTGCTTCCTCAAGACTTGGGGTCAGGCAGTGGCAGTGGTTTGACTGCTTGCCCATTCGAGGAGCTTTCTCCCCATTCCCTGCTTCCCTGCACACAATCTGGGCTGCTTCAACAGGCCACAAAATACTCGTGCGGCAGCTGGAGGGAGACACTCCTGCTCTCCAAGTCCTTAATGTGCCGTGATAAGAAGGGTCCTAATTAGAGGAGTACAAGGTTGATTGAAGAGTGCTTGAGCCTGTTGCTTGTGGCGTTCGTTTTTAATTTCAGAAATTGGTTTGATTTTCATTTTATTTCCTGATTAAGAGGGAATTCTAATGTTTTAACATCCTTTTGGTGAACCTGGAGACAGTATTTAATAGACTTTGGAGCAGTTACAGGACAAAACAAATGCACTATTTCAAAAATCAGTGAAATTTTTTTTGCTACTATTTAAAAGGACAGTCAATGCATATTTGCAAACATGCAAAGTGACAGAAATCATTCTGAAAATCCATTATCTGTATTTGTATTCCTTTTTTGTGTTTGTGCCTCCTGCTTTATGACCTGCATGTGTCAATCAGGGCATGGTTTTCCAGGCATCACTATCTTTTAATACAGTGCAATTTAAGAAAGAATGTGGTTTAATTTGGCTTCAACATACCTGTGAGTTTACTGTCTCCTATTTGAGAAAATGGCTAAGGTAAAAAAGTGGTGGACTACAGTGTTTAGACTGGAGTGCTCCAATTTAGAATTGGAAGTGAATGAGTTGTGGCTGAGAGGCCTGACCCTTTGGCAATGTCCTCAGAGGAGGATGACTATGTCAATCAACTAGTGCCAGCACTAGTTCCTTGAAGAGCCAGCAAGAAACTGTACAATAACAGCAAAGCTTCAGTGTAAATTCAGAGCACATGCCACTGCCCCACAGATTACCTAACTGTACCAACACACACGCAGAAGCTACACACACCTGTAACAACTTTCGGAGCTTTAAATAGACAGATTACTTGACAAATGCTGCAAACAATTGTCTGTAACTACTTGCCCTTATTTCCTAGATAATTATTTTTCCTACGTAAAAAGGCAGCTCTTGGGCCGAATCTTCAAGAATTTGGTCCTTACTGTTAACATCACCAGACATAAACATGGAGCACTAAAGGCCAGAAGACCAAATCCTTCTCCCAAGCCCCTCTTCTGATGTGCAAACATATTTTTGCACTTTCTCCTGTGCTGTGATTTGGAGTCTGCAGAGGAATACCCCTGCTTTACTTTTTACAAGGTATATTTGTTTTTCTACAAATATATCTGATACTGCTTTAGGAACTAATAACTGAGTTCCTATTATTACAAACATTCACATCAGCTTCACATGTACTAAGCCAGTAGTGCTAATAGGAACTCAGTTATTTTGTTAAAACCTGATAGGTCAAGATCAGGAGCTTGAAAAACAAATTAGGACTTCAGGCTGATCTAATGTGGTAAGTCAGGGAGGCGACTGGCAGTTACAACTAAAAAAATACAAGGAAAGGAAAGAAAGGAAACTGAAATCCCACGTATGAAATCCCACGGCTCTCAGTGGACAAGATGCTGTTACAGAAACACAGTCAAACTGCACAGTCCTGATGCAGGATTGCACGGGGAAGCTGAATAGTAATAAAATAGCTAAAAGAAAATACACATGAAAATAACTACTAATAGCCTGTGTTTGTAATCTACATCTCAGTGCCACTGGGTCAGGTCTTTGTTAGGTTTTTTTGACGTTATTAACATATGCTGACTGCCTATGCTGAACTTTCGCTGACCACCTATTTCTAGGTCTTTCTCCCTCTCAGCTCCTTCCCTCCATCTCCAAAACCATTTTAATGCATACAGATAACTTACGGTACCTGCAAAAGTTGTGACTGTGGAATACTGCCATTCGTTTGCTGGCACCAGGCAACCATTTGCTCTGGAAAGAAGTTCTAGACACAAAAAGAGAAAACAATTTGAAGTTGTTATTATATTTGCACATCTTTATCTAGAATCAGCAGAACATTCTTCCAGACATATTTTTTACAAGCTATTATTCTTTAGTGAAATTACAGATCCCCTTTCACAGAAAGTAATACTAGGGCTTTCAAGTGCAATTCTTTCCCTCCTTTTGCTCACCAAAAGCCATAAACCACGAGGTCATCAATCTATCCGTATAAGAGAGCCCAGTCTTCTTTTTATAATGATCAGAAAGCTACATATTCTATACAAATGAAATAATAAAACTTCAGAGAGGACATATGTACCATATGCCATAATTAGACCTGAACACTGTGTAGCATTCCCTGCTTCACGTGCCAGATAGAAGCTGTCTCAAAGCAGACATCTCCTTCCTTTCCCTCACGATGCAGAGTCAGAAGCAAATCTGGTGCAGCATGCAAACAATGTGCTTCTCCAGAGCCTTGAAAATCCTGCAGTTCAGAGTCCTGAATTGCAATTGAGATATTTTCCTCCAATTCTTCTTTTCATTTGCCACGTTTAAAAATACTTGTGTAATTCAGGACACTGAACTTACTATATACAGCAATTACAGTACATCACTCTGGAAGTTTTTAAACATTATTGGAAGGCTGAAGACATGCAGAAATGCCCGAGACGAAACAATGACTGATGCTAGCACAACTAAAATGATTCTAGTTTAGAACATCCATCCTTTTTCAAGCCATATAAATTCCAGTCCTTAAGGTAGGAAGAAAAGGGCTGAAGAGGAGCCACCTTTCTGGCAGGTAGCTTGCACGATGAATTACGCAAGCGAACATTCACCAGCTTCTCCTGAGAAGAAACAGTGCCATATGGCAGGAGCTGATGCAATGGGTAGGAAGCCTTTGCATTCCCAAACCAAGAGAGTGATTTTTTCGCCGATTGCAAGAGCCTGGAACTCACTGCCGAACATTCTGGGTTTCACTCCCATTCACTCTTATTAATTAAAGTCCATCATACTAAACCAATGTGGCAGTTCTGACAGTGTACCAGTTTCTGTATACCACTCAGATGTTCTTAGGTTACAACACTCGGATGTTCATAAGTTGTCATCTGAGGAGCTCAGCAGAAGTGTCAGGCAGCCAGCATGCCGGGCACAGCAATGTTTCCAGTAGTGATCCAAGGCACAGGTCCTTAAACGAGCATTAGCAGGTGACAAAAGTATGAGCAAATATGTGTGTAAGTGAGCAGCACTTGGGCACTAGGGTGGTCATGAGGCAAGGCAGTAAGTTCTCATCTGCAGTAATGAGGGCAGCGTGTTTTCATTTGACCACAAGTATCTTCTCTACAAACATCAAGCTGACCCAGAATTTCTTCCAACCCAAATCTTCCTTGGAATCTCTGCCCTTCAGCTACCAAGATGGATTGTACTTGCTAACACAGTCTGGCACATCTAGCACATTGCTAGCCCATAACTTTAGATAAAACGGAAAAAAAAATGATAACCAAATAAGCAATTACACTGCAAGCAGTTAAAAATTGCAACATTTTAAGGCTCTTATAAAAACAGAGCTGAGGACAGTTATGCCACTTACTTATCCAACACAGAGGGACATGAGGAAATAGAAAGGCTGAGTTGCTATGAGCAGTAGAGAGAGCACACTAGCAGGTAAAGCACAGCCATAGGTGAATATATACATATATATATATGTATATATATTATATATGTTGAACATAGATGTATATACATGTATATATACATATATATGTATATATTCACCTATGTTCAACATATATAATGACAAAAAGGGAGTTACTTCCCTGCAGTCTTAGGGGTTATCCGAGTTTTTTTTGTTACTGGCAGAAATTACAAGGTCTGGATGTTGCACACGATCAATTTGTTTCAAGCCAAGGAACTTTGGAGATAATGAGCACATTGCACCTCTGCTTTTGTTGTTGCTATTTTTAACCAACAAGGATTTTACTCTCTTGGTCACTCTCCAACCTAACATAGCCATTTTGAAACAAGTATAATTAGTAACCTGAAAAGAGCTGGATTTTGAGGGACTGGGAGGAGAGTACAAGAAATTTTAACACTGGTTAAAATTTGCAAAGAAGTAATTTTTATATGCATATAGACTCACACACACACACATATGCATATAAATAGACGTTTAATATCTAACAGTGCCTAGTACTGTAATTCTGAGTTAAGTGCTGTACAGCGCCTTCCTTTACCCGGAATGGCCCATTCCGCAGTCCTCTTACCCCTCCTTGCCACTCACATCCATACCCCATTGCCCCTGCAATACATCCCTCCTTCTGGTTTTAGCAGCCACATAATAGGACTCACCATGGGATTTTTGAAAAATTCATATTTTGCGTAATTCTTCCTGAACAAAAATTTACTTTCACTTCCCATTGTGGACTCGACTTGGACTATGAGCTCATGATCTTCCAGGCACCTCTCTGTGGAAAGAGAATATAGGGTTAGCATATGACCAACTAGCAAAAAAAGCAGCTAGCTTCCAAAGAGCATAGCTAAAGCAACTCAGAATAACTACTACCCTTTATGAATGTATTAAAATCTTATACAGCTGAAATTATATAGAAACAAGGTATCTAAAAGATCAAGCTATAAGTATAGTGAAGTTGACATTAATCAGCAAGCATTCTTGAAAGATTTCCTGTATCAGGGCTTAATAAATACATATTTTACAGAAATTGAAGGAGGTAACATTGCCCATGTACCTTCCTACCTGGCGGCAGTTTGAATAAAAAACACACTAATCCCTTCTTTTGGCATTTGATGCGTGTTCTGGAAGTGATAAGGTGGCAAATTTTCAGAAAAAAAAAATGTGGAAAGACCACGGCTAGGTCTTAAACTGTCACATAGTGTCCTGTATGACCACACTCTATAAAAATAGTTCATTGCAAGGTGAACCTCAAGCCTCCATTGTAGATGCTAGACAATGAGGTTTATTATGAAAGAGGTCACAGGATCTACTTTACGGGAATACTGACAGAGACAAATGTTTTGTACACATGACAGGGCAATTTTCTGCTCTAGATTTGGTTACAAGGTAACTCCCCACAACCACTACTACTTTGGTCAAGAGAATGGCACAGCAAGGCATGAACAGATAGCGTAACGAATCCCCTTCGCTGAAAACAGTAACTCAAAAGAGGGCAATTGGCACAAGAGTACACTACTTAATGAATCATTTTCTTGGCAAATCTTCAAAGTTTCTAGGAAAATATTTAGGTATTTTTCCAAAGTCTACTAGGCAGCACTTGCATATCTTACGTAATAGAAAGTAAAACAAAAAGAAAAAAAAAAAAGGGGGGGGGTCGAAGCTTTCACAGAGCTCCACGTAAAATGCACGCGATTTGCTCAACAACAGAATTTGGACGGCCTCTTCCCCCCTTGGTATTTACACATCCTGGTATTCTCGGGAATGCCAGGATGCCATGCAAATTCTCTTGGGGTACTTTCAGGACATAAAACACGCTGTAATTGGTATCTGAAACACTAGTAAGTTTTCAGTGGCACTCACTGGGATATTAGATTTCAACTATTAAGCTCTTTGACTGAAAACTGGACCTCTGAATGATGCCACTGCCTTTTCACTTGCATTTAGCTTATCAGCCACGACCGTGTCACTGCTAACTTTGGAAAGCTCACCATGCTTCCTGATCTTCAGCCTTGCTATAAGCTGTTTTTCAAGAGGTTTATACTGAATATTGTTAATATTTGGTTGCTTATTTAAAAAGAACTCTTTCTTAGTACAGTAGCCACAACATGGTCTATACAGTGGCAGGTTTTCAACTAAGTAAGGTACCAGGTTACACCACTGTTAGTACCAGTTAATTGAGGACATTTGCACCACCTAAACCATTAAGGACTTCCCACGTGAAATTTCAAATGTTGCTGCTGATCTGTCACAAATTTCTCTTCTTTTTTTAAACTACATCCCAACCACATACAGTTGTCTTGGTAGGAACCTCCATCCCTGTATGAGCACTGAAAGGCCATGTGCTACTGGCTTCTTCTGTTATTTTACAAGGTTGTGATCTTTGATTTCCTCATACTTTGGAAGACAACATGTCTAAGGGCTGAGATAGATAAACCACATCCTGTATTTTATCTTGTGGAAATGACCTTTGTTTTGTATTTTACCTCTTAGCTTGCATGCACACAATCAGTAAATGTTTATTAGATGCTTTATGTAACCGGCCTAATTTCTTTACCAAATGAAGACCCTTTTTAGATTCTGTAGTGGCAGACCCGCTAGTTTAATGTTCACATTCTCACTGTGACAGTGAAAGCCAACTTGAGGAAGAGGGACAGGAATTTATGGGATGGGCATGTAGAAAGCAAGGTAGTCCCAGTCCATTTGCAACCATTTCACAGAAGTTGCACGCTTGGTCAGCCCCTGGCAAGCGGCACTTGGTTAGAGCAAATGCAACAAAATGCCCCTTGACACAGCAGCAGCTCAACTGCAGCCCTGCACTGAACTTTCTGCTACAAAACTAGAAGCACAGATGTCAGTCACAGAAATTCAACAGGTCAGTCTGTCTCCAAGTGTTATTGCAGTTAAAGTGACCAGAAATGTCTCCTCCTCTTTTTTTTTTTTTTTATCCCCCTGATACTGCTTTGCATTACACTCTGAACTTATACAGAAGTGCCCCACTTACAAAAGATGGGAAAGCGAGATGGATTCTACATTGAACAACTTACAGACATATCCCAAAAATTTCCAGTTAGTGAATCACTAAAATGACATGTGAACTGAGGGGTGAAAGTCTGCCTTGTTTAACATTTTAGGAAATGTTGTGTCTATTAAGAAACTGTTGCACTTCTAATTCTTTCTGAAGGCAAAGCAAATTCAGTACACACATAAACAAGAAGATCTGTGAATAAAGCTATATGGTGATTGTTTTTTCTAGCCCTACATACAGTTGAAAGCTCTTTGGCTTTTCCTTTCTACTATGGCTATGCTAAATAAGATGTACATCAGTTCATGAGCAAGAGGAAAAAGAGGTTGGCAGGTTAGGACTTTTGCCATATCAAGAAACATGCTATTGTGAAAAGCCTGTCTTCATTATTACATTATGTCCAATATAAGCATCTCAGTCCTCTTCCTAAATTAATGACAATTAAGAACGGAGTAGCATATAGGGACAACTTTACATTTTAAGGAGATGTAAAGTATATTTCTAGTTACAAGGGAATGTGATGAATTAAAGTTTCACAGACTGCTTAAATCTTGACCACAAACTATTTTAGATTCTTAGTGGTTAAGCGCAGCATGAATTATCTACAGATGTCAAATCTAAGCCAGACTGATAATGACTCGTCACAGCATTGCTACCAATGAGAACACAAATAATATGTGCAGTCTGCTGGCATTCTGAAGTTATTTGTAAGTGTGAGTGCTAGCTGGAATACAATTGACCATGCAATGTAACCAGTCAGAGGAAGGTCCCTTTAGCAGGGGGACCTGGATCAGCACATTGATATATATGCAGTTTGCTTTAGAAATTTATTCTTGCTCTCAGCTTGCCCAAAAGAAAAAACATAGGAACTGGTTCTGCAAACTGGGCTCCTTTGGAAAATAAGAGTAGGATTAGCAATGCCAGAAAAAAAGAGAGCAGA
Organism: Nothoprocta perdicaria; assembly: GCF_003342845.1. Taxonomy (NCBI): domain Eukaryota; kingdom Metazoa; phylum Chordata; class Aves; order Tinamiformes; family Tinamidae; genus Nothoprocta; species Nothoprocta perdicaria. Next base: position 15,817 of record NW_020455681.1, read on the forward strand.
CTTTTTGGAATCAGTGTCTTTTGGTAGCTTCAAGATTACCACCTGCAGCAAAAAGTCATCCAGAATGTCTTTAGTAAGAAATAATGTCCTCTAGAAACACATAGTTCTTACTGCTCTGAAAACATTTTGCTTATTACCATGATAAAATACCTTCCTGTTATTGTTTCGCACTTTTACTGTATCATCGGATGTGCTATAAGCAATCATCTTATTTGCAGAGGGAAAGATATGGAACAACAGACACCTAGGAGGAATGTCAGCCAAGTTTCCTTTTTACAGACTACTGCCATGATCTGACAGCAGTCGAAATACACAGGGATTACTAAATGATTCCAGGGAAGCATGGAATCATTTAAGTTCCTGGGAAGCAGAAGTATGTGGCCACATAAGCAACAAATTCCAAGAGCAGCCAAATCTGGGTGGATGGATAAAAGGTGGTATTTGAAATTTATTGAATATAAGTTTGGATACTGTGTATACTTTGGTCCCAAAACACAGGAAATCGGATGTTATCTTTTCCTCAATGAAGTGAACCCTTCTATTCCATGTTCTGTCCTCGTCCTTTCAAGTGCTTCAGTGTCCACATCCTCTCAAATACTTTATGCATAAAGTCTGTAACGTGGCATCTTCTCTGGGATTTTAAGCATTTGAATACTTTACTTTTACACTCCAAAAGGGATAAGCATGGCAAAAGTTTCAAGATGGCCAAAGCAGTAAAGCTGCGCGCTGTATCTCTCCGCTTGGGCCGGGCTTTGCGCTTCCCCACAAAACGGAGTTGGGAGCCGGTTCCAATGGATATAAATGCAGCCCGATAAGTATCTTGCTCTTTTCCCATCATTGTTAATTACGCCGTTATTTGTGTGTAAACAGAAGCTTTTGCTTTCCTAATCAGCCTCCTGCCCGATTCATTCAGCGATGTCACCCAGCGGAGTTTGACAGCACAATTAGTCACCATGGCAGCTATTGTGATGTCACCCGCGCTGAATTGTGGCATCACTGAATGAAGCTGGCAGGAGAAGGATGTTGCTGACAAAGGCCAAGGCTTCTGTTTACACAATACCTTGGTAATCAGCACCGATGGGAACCGGGGCGATACAGAAAGAGGGCGCCTGGGCCTTTAATGAGCCTCCAGAAAACCAGCCCGTTCCTGGGGCTGCTGGAAGCGGGATGTGGCACCGGAGGGCGCGGAAGTGGGGCTTCCGGCGGCCTCCACCCGTCACCTTGTCCGCCTGGTCCGCCGTCCTCGCGCGAGGAGCTGCCGCGCGGCTGTTCCTGACGCAGGCTCGTACGCGGAGAGGGATGCCCAGTTGGAAAGGCCAGGCAACCAGGACAGCCCAGGCTTCTTGGATTTTTCTTCCTTGATTGCTCCTCTGTGGAGTAGCGAATTCATGCGTTTAATAGCACCAGTTTAAGGCACTGCGTTGCCTTAACTTCATTTGGTAAGATTGGGGTTCTGAGTTACAGCTTTAGGCACAAAAGCCTGTATTAGCTGCAGGTATCTTTAGCAGGTCCAGTGCTCACAGCTTTACAATTTGCCTTCCTCTGTTTTTTAAGCAAGATTTCAGCATGAAGTATACCCTAATAGGAATAGTCCCAAGGCTACACTTTTTCAAGCAATTATTCTGCGCCACTCAGAATTACACATAGGGTATCTATCTCGGCAAAAAGCAACTGCAAGCTGCGTGTCAGAACCCTACAACTAATCAGCTCCCCAAAATAACAGCAAAAGCGAGACTGAAGAACATGAGATTCTTTCAGGTACTGCAATTAAACCAATTCACGGTGTTATTTAATTCCTCTTCTTGAAACTGTAACCATGACGCCTTAATTTCAATCAGGTAGAGGAGCTGCTGCCTGGGGAGCAGATGCCACCGTGGGGCCAGAAACTGCCGGCGGATCGCGGGAGGTGCCCCCAAGTCGCCCCTCGGGATGCCATGTTCGGGCGCCCCCCGGCTCCGTGGGCCTGGCGGTCACGGGTCCCAAGGCGTCCCCGTGGGTCGGTCTGCAGAGCTGGGGCGTTTCACCCCGGCCTCCCAGCTGGGGACGAGCTGGGCTGTGTCACAGGACCTGGACTCTTAGGGATCAAGCTTAATTTGCCTAAGCTGTTGGTTTGCAATAGCTTCAAACTGCAGGGATGTAACAGAGCACTGGCATGATTAGACAAAAAAAAATTATATATATATATGTGTGTGTGTGTGTATATATACATACACACATATACATATTTATATAAATCTATAGATATGTACAAAGTAAAAATAGAAAATGGGAAGCAAGAAAACGACTTAAAAAGGCTTAAAGGCTTAGCACGTCAAATTGTAACACATAAAAAAGCATGTATGTGACTTCAGCTAATTTTACAGAGAAAGGCAGTGACCAGAAGACGTTCCCGCTGGAAGCACATTAATATGAAGCATACACATGTTATGTTCCCAGGTAACCACGCCACCCCTTTGACCGTTCCCTACCTAATCCTAGGTGAGGGTGATGCTCCACTAGAGTCCAGCTGTTATCATCCACACAATGACTTTTGTAAACCAGCAGCTGGCAGAGGTCCCTGGCTGTCATGTCTGCTAGAATCTCCACCACTTTGCTTGTTCCATCTTCACTAAAGACTTTTACATCCTGCAACATAAAGGATACACTTACAGATCAACAGCTCCGAAAAGGTGTAAACCGCACGCACAGCTACCGCAGCGGGGGAGAAAAATACAGCGTCCTCTCCGCGTTAGGATTGCATCTCGGCAGCCAGCACAAATAACATGTATGATGATTGACTTTACAGCACTTTCTCGTCATGCCCCTCGCCTGCTTCCCCTCCCCCTGCCCCAACACCTCCCTGCACTAAACAAAGATTAAGCAGCGTTAATGTGAGCACATACACAGAGAAAGTGGGAGAGCACACCTTCTTCGTAAGGCTGTATAAGGTAGGCAAGCAGGAAACAATGAGAGAGTACTTCTGCAATAGCAGGTAAAAGGAGTTAAACCCAGTCAAACAATAAATGAAATTTTCCTTTTAACACAGTTTAAGGCCTCCCAATGTTTGCAGGCCGACTCCCCCTGGAAATTAAAAAAAAATAATAATAATAAAATAAAATAAGAAAATGTCTCTCTGGTTCCCTAAGAACTTTTGAGCGTTTCGCTTTTGGAAGTTGCACTTGCAGTTCGCTCGCAGATCAATTAGCCAGCGCAGTCCAGGCATTTCTCTCCCTTTCCTGGCTCCTCTTTTGATCTTCGCTTTAAAGGAGTTGCAACCCAAACGTGCACCCAGTGCACCTCCTAAGTGTTAATGGAGATGAAAGAGCAAGTGAGGAAGCCTCTCCCCACCTCCTGGTTTGTACAGATGCTTTCCTCTTTGCATTGTTCTGCTCAGGCGAGACACACTTACTGCAAATCTTTTTCCCCTCTGTGCAGTCAAACATGCAGGCTCAGGATTTAGATTAACTCCATGTTTAAAACATTTCTGCATCCTAGCTAGAAAAGACAAATCTAACAAAAAAAAAAAAAAAAAAAAAAAAAAAAACTGGAGGATAACTGGATATGGAAAATCTTACCTCAACAGCACGTAAAAGGCAGCAGTCAGAAGAACAAGATGGCATTTTAAATACAGATGCCTCTTGAAAGAGAGTTTGTTCTCTGCCTCCTCCAGCCCCTTGCGGACTACGGCTGCGCGCTCGGGGGCACTTTGCAGTGTCAGGGGATCACTGTACTGTACCTGTCACGTAGCCCCTGTTCTGGGGACGGTTTCTGGGGAGGGAAACAACTCTGCCAGAGCTCCACTCAAAGGGTTACACGCAATCTTTGCGGTAGTGAATCAAACCACACTGTGTAGACCAATCCTAGCCCTCCCTCTGACTGATGTAATCATTTCCCACACACTATCAGACTTCCAAATTATTCCCGCCCCCCCAACAAAAAAAAAAAAAAAAGAAGAAAAAAATTACAAAGGAAATTTGTTTAACGACCACCCACGGCTGTTTAAAAGCCCCTCGGAGAGGCGGGAAGTTCAAAGGAGGGCAGAGCCGGCGGGAGCCGGCCCGCTGCCCGCGCGGGACCTGCGCCCCTCGCCAAGCCTCCGGGAGGCCGGCCTCGCCACGGCTGATGTCATCCCCGCGCAACTTGCACGCTGCAACTTCTGCTCGCCCGCCCGCCCGCCTGCCTTCCGCCGCTGCCCCCCGCGCCGCCATCCGGCCCCGAGCCCCCTCGCTGCGCCGCGGCCCTACGAGCGCGAACGCGGCGGCTCGTCTCCGTGCCACAGGTTAGACCTGGCACGGCGCAGTGGGGAGGACGAGGGGCCAGGGGCTCCATGGCCACGCCACCCTCTCCCTCCGCACGGCCCGGCACAAAGTGGAGCCCTGCGAGGGAGGAGTTACAGCCCCAGCTCGCTGGAGTGACTCGGGCGGCCGCGCTGAGCTGCCGCGGTGAGGGAACCGCTGGGTCTGAGCGCACGGAAGAGGCAGTTCTTCCCTGGAGAAGCGGGCTGGGGAGGAGCGGAGCGGGGAATCCCGGCTGCTGTGAGGCGCCACAGCGTTACAGCTGCACTTAGCTGAGCCACGGCCACCCTCACACGTGGGAATGGGGCTGTGCTGGGCCGGGGGGGTTGCTTCTTGAACAGCGGGTGAGGAGGGAACTGACCAAAATGTCACTGGCCAGAAACGACATCAATTTACACAGCTTTCCTCAAGGCACAGCCCTCCTCTTCCCTCTCCATATGTGTGAGCAAACTTAAACCCCAGTATCTGACAAGTCAGAAAGCTCAATTTCATTTATTTTTATGACTTTTTGTCACATTATGCTTAAACTTGAGGAGAAGTCAGCAGTGCAAGAATTCATCTCCGTTTTCAGCTTGCTTTGGCGCACGTGACCCCACTTTGTGCACCGGCACAAAGCTCTTTCTTTCAGGTGGATTTCCTGCCTCAAGAACCAACCTGGTGACCTCACTCGCTCACCGGCGCGCGGGGAGAGCAGCCCTGCCATTCCGGGTCTGCAGCAGGGGCATTGCCATCTTTGCAGGGCCGGTGGCACAGGGAAGTGCTTTCCCATGGCTGGTGTTTCACAGGGAATCAGGCAGTGGTACAGGACAGGTTGCACCCGATCCCTGTCGCTGTCCCTGCAGAGAGGAAAAGCTCTTCAAAGGAGACTGCCTTTTTGCAGGTGGAAAAGGGAAAGCCCAAAGGCTGAAGCTGCGTTTTCCTGATGTAACAAAGTTCGACAGAAGAAAGCGGCAACTGTCGTTCACATCTCCTTGCTCTGCTCCCCAGGTGTGAAATGAAGTGCTCTGTGTGCAAGTGGCCGCTTCGCTCCCTCTTGGCCCTGAGGTTTTGTTGATGGGCAGCTACCTTCAAGTACAACAACGCTTGAAAGCCACCTCAGGATGCAAAACTGGTGTTATTCTGTGTACAGCTCTGCTGTAAGTCCGCACTCCTTCTCCCCAGTGGTCCTGCATTAGAGGCAACACCCCAATGCTCCCACATGGAAGTTGCTGTTAGAGTTGCATTAAAAACACCATTACATTCATCCTTACGGAGGGCCAATGATCTTTCTTTCTCTTTCTTTCTTTCTTTCTTTCTTTCTTTCTTTCTTTCTTTCTTTCTTTCTTTCTTTCTTTCTTTCTGTTTTCTTTGGAGCTAGTGGTCTATAATTCAGCGGGTGGAGGGAGGGGATGCAGAACCGAACAGGTTAACTTCTCGGACTATTAATAGTGCCGTGTTTGCTATCAAGGGCAGCACAAGGCTATGTATCACCACTGACATCACGGATCTAAAAGAATACATCAGTAGGGGATGTAATGGCCTGAGGTGAACCCTGCAACAGAGGACAAGGGAGGGACAGAAGTGAGAGGAAGCCCCAAGTCTCCACGGAGGAGATACTGCATGGTCCATAAGAGGTTTATGCAAAAGGTAAGAGGATTTTCCGCAGGTCTTCCTCAGAACACTGCCGTGTGCGATGCAAAACCACATTTAAGAAACCAGCTCTACAACAAAGCTGCAGCTCAAACTTGCTCAAACTTTTAAAAAATTTCTGAGTGTTTAAGTGACAAAAGAGGCAGGTTGCAGTATCAATGAGGGGACTTGGCTGAAAGTGAGTTTGTTAAATCCACCCATCTCAGATTTCCTTTTTTCTTTTCTTTTCTTGGAAGAGTCTACTTTCTCAAGCTCTTAAGGGCTTCTTATTCAAACTTCTTCACCAGGAAGACTGTTCCACAAGCAAAACTGATACAAGGCTTCGTTTCTATAGAGGAAAACGAAGCCAACCACATTCTGAACAAAGTGCTCCAATAAGGAAAACCCTGGACCTGAAGAGGGGCTTATAAAGTTAGCTTGATACTTTTCCCCTGCATCCCTCAGAAAAAAAAAAATGCAGTGAAATGCAACGGCAGACTGCCTGCAACAGTGATTTACAAAAGGCCCTAATTACGTCAGCAGCACAAGGCACCTTCTATTCAAAATTAAGGTTAAGAATGCTAAGCCAACCAGAGCAGTATATTGGCTGAACATTCAGTGCTTTACAGTGCAAAGGAGCAGATAACAGACTGCACCATTGTTCTGCGAAGAATTCTTCCCTTCCCCCTGCTTTCTTTTTAAAGACAGAAAGACTTAAAAAATAAAATTTTTAAAAGAACACTAACGTTCATCACTTCAGTGGTTTCATATAATGGATCGCGTATCATGAGCGCCCTCATGGTTATTTCATCTTCCAGTCTCGGTCCTTCCGCCACATTGAGTAATCCAAACATTATTTGGAAAGAGGACAAAATAAAAAAACCTCTTGTGTCACAGTCACATTACTTTGCTCCTTCTCCTCCACTTTTCCATCTGTACTATTTTTCTTTTGTTTTTCGGAAAAAAAATACTTTTTCTGACTGTATACAATTAAAATTTTTAAAAAAGACCAGTCTTAAATGAAGTCTTATATACCGAAAATCTTTAGCATATATGCTCCAAACTTTACTCTCTTCAGTCTATGAAATGGCTCACACAAGAATTGACCTCAATGCTTAACCAGCCTTTGGAATTGTGGATTATGGATCCAGCCTAAGTTATAGTGAGAAAAGTATCAGTTATCAGAAGGTGCTTTGTCTGAAATCTGTCTGAAAAGGCTTTCAGTAAACCATCTCTTCTAATATTTTCTTTTATAAGAGAAGACAATCACAGAAAAGCATGAGAATGCACTGAGAAGTCATCCCAGTTGGGCATATCAAAATTTTACATGTAAAAGCCCCACAAAATGAGAATTGGTCCAGTAAATCTTGACTCATATACGCAGATTTCACCCATCAGGTTTGTTCAGACATAAGAAACCCCCTGTTAGTGATGTAATAAAAAAAGAAAAAAAAAGAAAAGAAACTGAAATGCATGTATCTTTCATAAGCAGAAAAAAGTAGTTTCTGACAGAAAGTACCTATGTAACAGGCAGGTATGCTAAGATTATATTTGTAGTTTTCATTAGAAATGATGAGCTCATTTTTCCAGAAAGCTTTTTGCTTTCAAACTCACAAGCTCACAAGAGCAGATTCAAAATCACTGGAGAAAGTGGGAAGCAAAAGAGCTTTCAGTTTGAGCTTTCAGTCAACTTAAAGCTGCTGAGAACTCAAGCTTTGCATGCACAGTATCCTTGAACAGCTATATGCCTTGCTCAAGAGGTAACAAAAAAATAAATAAAAATAGGAAAAGGAAGTGCTTGCTTCCTAAAGTTGTAAAGCTTTGATGAAGCGAAGCCTGTAAGCAGGCTCAGTGCCCACCTGACAGCAAAGCCACTCAGTTGAGCACAGCTTCCCACTGGAGTACCACCCAGTTCCCTTTCCTTGTCTGGCAGCATTAAGGCAGCTTTGGAAGACAAGGGAATTTCAAGTGCTGCAATGAAATAAATATATAGGTCAACCCTATGGCTCTTTTCGCCTCCTGTGTTACACTACTCATGCAGGGAAAAAAAGCCCTTCAGAAAAAATAGCAGCAGCAACAGCAATAAATTGCAGATAGTAGCACTTAAATATGAGTCACTAGGGAGTACTTCCTTGTTAAAAAAAAAGAAAAAAAAATCAGAGTTGTTTGATCATTGCTTTTTTCCTGCATATACACATAAAACCCTAGGAAATGCTGAGGTTAAGGTTCTCATAGCAACATTAACTCTCATCTGGCATATACTATATTTAGGTACACATTTAACAGCATATGAACAACAAAGGAGAGCAATTGTAAGTGCGGTATCTTTGTCTTTGACTTTCATATTTGGAGCAGCAATCTTAAAAACAAATAAAGTCTAACAGGATAATTTGTCAATGTTACAAAATCCTGATCCTATCTTGCTTTGCTGGGTTATCGAATTTTTTACCCATTTCCAGGAGCCTGAGAAACTGGACCTTGATGGGGAATCAGAGTATCATCATATGTTCAGTAATCATCATACAGCAAAATTATAGTCATAACATTTGCCAAGGGCTGTACCGATGATACAGATTTGGAGGATTATAACAGTATGGGCAGAGTATAGCAGGGCAGGATTAATAGTGAGTTCTGCTTTGTAGGTATAATCAGATTGTTAGCGCTTCAGAATTGATCATGTCCAAACATTCAGGGCCAGACTCACCCCAGGTAATTTTAGAGAGCTGAATTCCTTCGGTAGTAAAGGGACAGAGATGGGGTAACCTAAGAGCTGAAGCACATGATAAAGGCATTTGTGTGTCTCTGCTAACTGCAGAGGGAAGCTAAGCTCCTAACTCGGGATCTTAGTTGAATGCCTTGAGCTACATTGGCTGAATTCAGGCCTCAGTGACTAATGAAGCAAACATGTCTGTGTGCACTATTGGCATAATTACACACTGCAATTCTTGCTATTTGAGCTTTAAAAAAAAAAAAAAAACTGAAGTGTGTGATGTTGCGTATACATAGAACATAGTTAAAGAACTTAAACAATGAGAACCTGAAGTGCTATTAAAGTTTAAGGCCAGAATATAGCAAAAGCAAGCTGAAGTGTGAGCATAATTTTATTTTCCCTCTGTAAAATGATTGTCTTCTCCTCCTCTCTTTCAAACCCACACATGGAAGTGGTTATTTGCTTTGGAGCCACTTGATGAAATCTGTACTCGTTATCTGTTTTTTATCTTCTCTAAACTTCAACTACTGTTACACTCTGTATAGGCTCAGGCTTGCATAATAACTGCATTGAGGCTTCTTCAAGAAGCCCAGCTGTTTACATGTAAAGGTGTGAACTGCGCAATGTACTTTTAGGAGAAGGCAGTACAGAGCACGTTTTCAAGACATGAGTGCTGCCTGCACGAACAAGAGATTTATTCCATCATGTACTCACATACTTGGAGACTGAAGGTTTGGAAATTGTAAGTCAGTTACCCTATAATTTCCATATTTTAGAAATAAATAGGAGAATGCAGTTTTAAGCGATACATGCCTACTGACAAACAACACACTGCTTTGGTGACAGCACTCCCCAAAGCAATTTCACCTATTCCCTTTCCCACCTTGGTTGATCGCTCACATGTTCAACTAAGTCATCTGACCTACCCAACATTTTCACATCCTCTCACTTTCCTCCTCATTTGCTGCTCACTTTTAGTTAACAGGTAGAAAAACCAATTACCCAACCTTGTTACAGAGTAACAACAAGCACCTATGAATTTTGCTGAAGTTCCTGGGTATCCTCCATCCATCTGGATGCTACCCTGGGTTATGTGCTCTGCGAGATGGTCTCTAGAGGTTCCTTCCAACCTCAACCACTCTGTGATTCTGTGATTTGCAGGGCACTAGAAATGAGAAAGCTTCAGAAGGAATTTGGGTGCACTCTGCAATGGGCTCAGTCTGCACATGTGGGAAGGCACCTGCAAAACAGCCAGTTCTCAGCCACTCCTACGACTAGGGGCCCAGCATCTTTATGTGGCCACATCCCCTTTGTCGTCCCTGTCCATGTGCTTCTCCACCCATTTCCATTAGTTCTGATTGTGAGTCTGCAAACGAGCTCCTTCTCTCCACATGGCTCCTCCTGAGAACGAGTGCTCTTCATGCAAAAATCCTTCCTAATTTCCAGGCCCTTTATGAAAGGAAGAAGAGATAGGCACAGACGCTGCTACACTCCTTTGATTATGTAATAAAAGACATTAAGTTGCGTTGCTGGCATTAACCTTTATCTTTCATGTGCTTTATTGTGTAATTTATCCCTAGATAGTTTGCAATCTTCCTCAGCTCTGCTTACAAAATGCATTATTTATTGTCTGAATTTGCTCCAAGAAAAAGGTTTAGTGGAAAAGTTCTTGCAAACATAATTTAAGTCACAAACAATACCAGAAAGGGTACTACAAAGAAAAAAACATGATAGTTTTTTGATTAAAACTCTTAAGTAACCAAGCTAGTTACTGAGTATTTTAAATTGTTTTGCCGTTATAAATTATGCTTTAGAAAAGGAATTATTACCACATCTTCCTTGCTGCACAGGCTTTCAACCACAAGAACCACATTAATTTGAAACTTGGCAGACAGCATAACAAGGCTCCGGGGAGCAGCTTTCCGTAGGATTTAGAAAAATGGTGCGGGTCCTGATGACTTGGACAGCTATTTCTTTCCCAGTAGGACCCTGGGACAATTGCAGCTGAGGCACTTACCATTTGAGCGCCCAGGTCAAGCTAAGAGCCAGAAAGCCATTGCAATATAGGGTCCTGCAACGTGCAATTAGCTTCCCACTATGATTTACTACTGTCCAAGTGCAACTTCCACTTGGACAGCCTACAAAATTTCCCTTCCCTCTCCTACTTAGTTGAGTAGAGAGCAGCGGAGAGGCTACAGAGCAGAAAAAGGGAGCGCCATGAAGAGCTGGATGGACTGAGCTGCCATGTGCGTGCGCTGCTCCAGCCACATTAGGAAAGGGACCAAAGGCAACTTCTGAAGATGCCTTTGAAAATTATGGATTAGCATTTTAAAATATGTGCATTTTTAATATATGGGAAAATCTTTTGGGCAGTCACTATGTTTTACATAATACAGTAGGATCCTAGGCTCTTGATTGTGGTTGATATAATAATAGAAACAAAGTAGCAACAAAATCCCAACAATCAGGGACGATGCCAAATAAGCTAAATTTGGACCTTGCTAAAAACACATTATTTTAAGAACCAGTAGTTATGAAATTTATCTTGAACAGCTGCAATGGGAATGCAATCTCATTTACCTCATCTGGTAACAAAGAAATCTAAGCAAGCGCTGTACTTTTGAGACCTGGACAGAAGTTACAAACCTGAAGTGCAATATAGACATGGACAAAAATATGCCTGTTTCCCACCTCTCTATCTCCTCTCTCCTCCCTCCCCACAAAAGTAAATCATAAGAAGGGAAAAAGTGCAGCCCTTGAAGCTGGTGTTTGCTCCCTAGTGTGGGCAAGCGCAGAGTTCCCTAGTTCCCTATGGTTTTCTCTGCAGTCCTTCAGGCTAAAAAGAAATTAATGAAGACACATTCTCAGCAGAAGTGTCAGCAACTGGGTCTGGCAGTTCTTGACAGATGTGACAATATCCAAATAAAAATATGTGTTTTCATGACACATTAAAGGCAATGTATTAGATAAAAAGTGATGATCTTCATTTCCCAAAGTCCCTTTTATTCCCTTTCACAATCCATCCCTGTACCAGTGCTGATATCTCAGATCAGGAAGTTATAACCAAACTAGAAAAAGGAAGAGGCGGCTGGAAAAAAGTAAAAATTTAAGAAAAGGTCTATGAACTTTGAATATATATAGGTGGACCAGAAAAAAAAAAATCAAGTGTGGTATAGCACATGGGGACATGATACAGGGAAACATCAAAACCATGTGTGAAAATATGAAGATGAGTGACTCAGAAGAACTCAGGGTAGTGGAAAAGGGATAAACTGGAGAAAGAAAAAGACTCCTAACTGAGACTGGATATAAAGTACAGGCACTCAAGGAATGATGACTGGTTAATGATGGGCAACTGAAAGATAAAGCTCTCCAACACATTTTACAAAACTCTCAGTGTCATGGCCCCTGCATGCTGCAAATCCTAGAAACTGAAGCACACCTCAGAGTTACAAACTTCTGGGTAGCACCAGCTGAAACTCACAGGAGTTATTTTTCCCCCCAGAAGCTGAGCTTTTCCAACTGTGATTCCTAATTTCAGGCCACGCGTCTGGCACTGCCACCGAGTGTCCTGCCACAGGCACCGGGAGCCAGTGACTTCAAGCAACGAGCTTCGGCTAATCGTTGCTGACGGTGACTTCCCAAGTGCCTATAGATTGCAGGGCGGGAAAGGTTATGTCAGCTGGAGAACAGGGCACATTGTCATCCTCTTCCCAGTCCACATGTAATCCTCAGTTTCAGCAATTGCTTTAATGGCAAGCAGAGCTCCATAAAAATTTCTTTTTTTTTTTTTTTTTCCTAAATGTACGTATTAGAGCATAATAAATCTTCCCTATATTCCAGAATAATTTATCAACTGTTTCCCAGGCGGATGTGCAAGCTGGGGATATGCCATCATGACTAAGCTAGATATTCTCCCTAGAATGCCATAAGCCCCATGTGGATCTCGTTCCATTTCAATCTGCTGAAGAGTTACTCATGTTCAGTAATAGAAAAAAGTGAGAAAAATCTGGGAGAAAAAAACAAACACAGCCATTATTAGTGTACAATGTCTAACCCCTCTATTCAGGTTATCTTTTATACTCATTTAGTCTTGCATGTTATGGCAGGAGCAACCTATTAACAATGATACGAGTTTTAAAACCACAGCAAGTGTCCCTAACTTCATCTGTCCTGTCCTCCTTGCACAGGGTTTGCGCCAGGACATTTTCTACACCCCTTCCTCCTGGGTGTGGGGGGAGTTCTACAAATAACCCCCCAAACACCCCCCAAAATAAACAAACAAACAACAAAACCACCCATGTTCAACCCAACCCTTCGCTCAGCTTACAGGGCCAGGTTCCCTGCTGCCATGGTTACCACTCCCAACGTCTCCTGTGGAAGTAGGAATTAAATAAAATAAAATAAAAGGGAAAAAAAAAAGAACTTCCCCGATTCTGGAAGACTGTATAATGTTAGCTCTCCCTCTCTCCCTTTGCTCATCATTGTTTGCCACTAAATCAACTACATCTGGCACGTTTAATTTGGACCAAAGAAAATGTCACTAATTAAAACAACGCCAAACAAGCGCCACACGCCGCTCTGGGAAGAGAGCGCGCAGGATGCGCAGGCAGCCTCATGGCTGGACGCGGAAGGATTCAGCGCCGAGCGGAGGCTTCAGCGCTGAGAGAAGGATTGAGCGCCGAGCGGAGGCTTCAGCGCCGAGCGGAGCAAGGGCGACGGCTCCGGGCCGTGCGCGGCGGCTCCTGCCGCGAGTCCTCGCTCCTCACGAGTGCCGCGTGTGCCGCTCCCACCGGCTCCTGCTGCGAGTCCTCGCTCCTCACGAGTGCCGAGTGTGCCGCTCCCGCCGGCTCCTGCTGCGAGTCCTCGCTCCTCACGAGTGCCGCGTGTGCCGCATGTGCCGCTCCGCCGCAGCCGCGCCGCCAAGGCCGAGCAGGCCCCGCGGCACCTCGGGCACCCTGCACTCGGAACGCTGTCCTCCAGCTTGCCAGAGGAAGGTAACTCTGCAGCGCTGAGCGGCATGCGCTGGCGCGGAGGCAGCTCCTCTCGCCTTGGCATCAGCCCCCATGCCAGCGCTCCCCATCGCACTCCAGCCACCGCTGCTTGTGAAGCCGGCTTCAGCTTCACTGCATCACCTAAACCTCATTTCAGAGCCCTTAAAACATTTCCTTTTCTTCTCTCTTCTCTTCTCTTCTCTTCTCTTCTCTTCTCTTCTCTTCTCTTCTCTTCTCTTCTCTTCTCTTCTCTTCTCTTCTCTTCTCTTCTCTTCTCTNCTTCTCTTCTCTTCTCTTCTCTTCTCTTCTCTTCTCTTCTCTTCTCTTCTCTTCTCTTCTCTTCTCTTCTCTTCTCTTCTCTTCTCTTCTCTTCTTCTTTTCCTGTCAGCTGACAATGTTTCATTTTAAAGTTGTCTTACCCCTTATGATTACTTCAATAAGCCTCTAAGGGATTTCATTTTAGTGTCTTCAAGGCTAAGGAGTTCCCAGGAGAAGAGATCATCCTCTACATGCTCCGCTCCAGGTCCTCAGCATTTATAAATCACACAACTCTTTCTTCTCTATTTTCACTCAGTTATGAATTGCCCCCATTATTTGGTTATATTTTGGTTGCCAGTGTTTAAATTCATTCCTATATGTGGCCAAACATATAGGAATATTCAAACACTCAGCAGAGAAATCACCCCAACATGTCAATCCTAATGGAACTCCTACAAGTGGATCATGATGATAACTTACACATTAGGCAACGAGACTGAGTGTTAAGTAAAAAGAGAACTCTCCTTAGAAACTTAATATTTATAAATGAATTAACAGTGGGCTTCACCCACCCAATTCCAAACGACTTTAATACTAGTGCCTAACACGAAACTGGCGGTACATTTCGAAACCATCATGCCTTCCACCACTTTCCCGCCCCATTATAAAAGTTTAAGAACAATCCCTTATATACATAGTTATATAAATATCACCACACTTAACTAAAAGCATTAAAAAAATCCAGTGAAGTCTGATCAAAGTTTGAGAACTTTAAATGGGTCTTTTCCTAGGACCTTTCATCAGCATTTTCCCAAGCCACAGCGCAGTTGTTCAAAGTGCTTTTTAAGTACTGTGTTTCAGAAACACCTAAAGTCAGCTTGTCAAAGGCTGATGAACTGACCGAAGCCATTAACGTCTACATGTGAGGTAGTGTGCTGAAATCAATGTCATGATAAAAAATGCTTCCTAAATATAGAAGCAGATAGCACAGAAGTAGATTTGAAGGCAAATCTTGCATGAAAGAAAATGCTACTTCTTCACTCAGCATCTGTTTCTGATTATTTTCTATGGAAGTCACTGCTGCTGGAGCTTTCAAGACACAGCTAGCTTCCAATTAAGCCATCTCATCTTTGAAGTCCACTGGAAGCAGCACTTTCTCCTCCCTATAGGCATCCCCCTAACCATTGATAATCTGAGGTAATTTCCAAATATGTACCCAGTATATCCAATTAGCTCTGTGTTGTCCGGCCAATTAAAGATCTTGCTCCAAGGTAATCAATGTGCCTTCTAACTGAAAAGCTTACGCAACAATTTTCATGAGACTCCCATTCAACATTTAAAATAATTAGCTGTATTAGAAGGAAATTTAGATTCAAATAACTCACATGACTAGCTTCTTTGTTTAGCAAAGGCAAATGAATGCGAAAAAGATTCCCAGAAGAACAGATCAAATATTGGGCGAATCTTTTCTTTAGGCCAACAGACACTCCCTAGAACCAATTCTGCATGGTATTAAGTGGGAAACCTTCTAACAATAGCCTTACTACTGTAACTGAAAGTGGAGACGTCAGCTGTTTGCAAAATTCAAGAAGAGAAAAAGAAGAAGAGATTTGACTCTCTATTTTCATGTATTCTATAAAACACACGTTACAGTCATTGGTAGGTTCAAGCACAATCCTTTCTTCCCCTTTCCCCTCCCTCTAAAGTACTGTCAGTAAGTCAAAGAAACCCACTGTGCAAAGGCACTTGTGACTTTATTTCCTTTCTGGCACAAATAAGAGGATTTTTTAAAAGGCTTTTGATGGCAGAGTATTTACACCATGGGTCTTCTTAAGAAATTATGCTAAGAAAAATAAGAGTTCCCTGAACTAGAGTGCAGAGTTCCTTGAATTCTCAAAATGAATCAGAAAAAAATAAAAAGAGAATGTAAAGGTGCTCATGTTAAACTTACTGTTCCTTCCACAAGCTCTTTCTTTCCAGCTTGATTGCCATAAGGTAGATTAACTTTTGGTTATCTTCCTTATCCTCAAGTTCCCTTTCTATGAGTTAATTAATTCCCATCACAAATAAAACTTTAAAAATTTAAAATACTTTAAATAAAGCATTTAAATAAAGCATTTAAATAAAGCACACAAGGGCAAGTGCAGGGTCCTGCATTTGGGGAGGAATATGCCCAGACAGGAGGACAGACTGACCTGGACAGCAGCCCCGCTCAGAGGGACCTGGGTGTCATGGTGGATGACAAGTTGACCATGAGGCAGCAGTGTGCCCTGGTGGCCAAGAARGCCAACGGGATCCTGGGGTGCATTAAGAAGAGTGTCTCCAGCAGGTCGAGGGAAGTGATCATCCCCCTATACACAGCCCTGGTAAGGCCACATCTGGAGTACTGCGTTCAGTTCTGGGCTCCCCAGGACAAGAGGGATGTGGAGCTGCTGGACAGAGTCCAGCACAGGGCTACAAGGATGATCAGGAGCCTGGAACATCTGCCCTATGAGCAAAGGCTGAGGGAGCTGGGCCTGTTCAGCCTGGAGAAGAGAAGGCTGAGGGGGGACCTGATCAGTGTGTATAAATATCTCAAGGGAGGGAGGGAGGAGGAGGGGGCCGGCCTCTTTTCAGTGGTGGACATCGATAGGACTAGAGGAAATGGCCACAAACAGAGACACCAAAAGTTCCACAGGAACTTAAGGAAAATTTTCTTGACAGGAGGGTGACAGAGCCCTGGAACAGGCTGCCCAGGGAGGTTGTGGAGTCTCATAGAATCATAGAATAATAGAATGCCGAAGGTTGGAAGGGACCTCAGAGGTCATCGAGTCCAACACCCCTGCTCACGCAGGGTCACCTAGAGCACATGGCACAGGGCTGCATCCAAGCGGCTTTTAAAGATCTCCAAAGAAGGAGACTCCACAACCTCTCTGGGCAGCCTGTTCCAGTGCTTTGTCACCCTCACAGTGAAGAAATGCTTCCTTAAGTTCCTGTGGAACTTCCGATGCTTCAGTTTGAAGCCATTTCCTCTAGTCCTATCACCTGTAGCAGACACCCACCACAGTGTCTCCCACATTGGCCTGCCCTCTAACCCTTACCCACAAGCTCTCCACCCTCTCATCATCCATCCCAGGCTGAGCTCCATGCACTCCAGTTGCTCTCTCACATACAGAGCAACTCCACCACCTCGCCTTCCCAGCCTGTCCTTCCTAAAGAGCACATAGCCCTCCATGACAGCACTCCAGTCGTTAGAGCTATCCCACCACGTTTCTGTGATTCCTATGAGAAATCCTTCTTTGGAGATCTTTAAAACCCGCTTGGATGCAGCCCTGTGCCACATGCTCTAGGTGACCCTGCGTGAGCAGGGAGGTTGGACTGGATGACCTCTGGAGGTCCCTTCCAACCTTAAGCATTCTGTGATTCTGTGACTTTATGATTTTAAAGAGCATATATTTTGTAAGCAGACCTAGCTAAGTAAGAAAAACTTTAAGAAGATTAGGTTTTAGGTGCATAAATAAAACACAAATCAACAGAGAAAATACATGCATCTCGATATACGGTCCTAGAGTATGTAATAAATTCAATAACTCCTTCTAGCCAAAACCACATACTATGAATAAATTAAAAAAAAAAAAGGTCTTTTTTTATAGTTTGGTTTCTGTATGAATTTAAGCAAGCATACTTCTGGCTTTGGAGCATATGCTTATTGCTGTCTTTCACTCAACCTAGTAACATACACTCAAGCTTCATTCAATAGATTTCAACTTAAAACAAGCATCTTTCTCCTAATCAGCCACCATATAGAATTTCTTAAGTTAAATATAGAGTTGTACGTGCCAAAACCATTTTATTTTGAAATGAAAATTGTCCATTAAAAATTTGTTAAATTCATTTCAGATGTCTGATACATACACCATCCTAACTTCAGCAAATGTATCAGACTCTGATCCACCACTAATTATTTATTCATTCCTCTAGAGATGATTCCATATGCAGAAAATTCTTTCTTGCCCTTTCCAGCTTCAGAAGCCTGTGAATTTTGATGCTGATTCCGTATAACAATATTCGTTACTAGAGAAAAATCTGCCTTGCATTTTGTACAAAGTAGAAAAGGGACACAACATTTGCTTCTCTCACAGCTCCCTCAGATTACTGCAAAAGACCAGACAAACGTATAAATTTTTGGCCACCTGCAGAGAATAAATAAAGAATAGACTCTATTGAAACTATTTTCAGTTCAAATGCTTTTTATAAACCCAGTAACAAAACAGACATTGATCACACCCAGAGAGTAGCTTATAAGAAATAACTGGTTTTGTGGGTTTGCCACCAGACGACTCCAGGTTCTTCCTTCAATGCATCCAACCGTACCGAACACAACTGAGCCTGGCTGCTCTACCTGCATCACCTGAGGCTACGTCACCCTATACACTCCCTTAAGCCCACATTTTAAAACCTAATGAACTAGCCAATGCCTCAGCTTACTCCAAGATACGCTATGAAAAGTGCCTTTTAAAGAATAATTGAAAAGATTTGTTGTATTCTAGAAGGCACGTAGCATATCTCTAATTCCACACACAGTGCAGTGCTAAGCCTAGCGGTTGAACACTATCAGTACAAGACCATTTCTTTCATGTGTGCAGATTGGATTAGAGATATTAGAAGGTAGTTTTACTCTGGGGTTCAACACGGAAACCACCCTGAGAAGATAAATTCAGCTTTTCTATCTAAATCATCAGAGACACATCATGACAACTTTGCTTGTCAACAGACAGGATAATTAAACCGGGAAGTCAATCCTCCTTCTTCACAGACCACCTTGTTTACTGCATTTGGTTTTCTACCCGAAACATCTGTGGGTAGCTTTTCTTACTATAGGATTAGCTGCCAAATCAGAAGTTATTTTACTCCCTCAGACGGTGGCCCAAACCCACAAATTTCTGTTCTGTAAACTCCTATCATTACTCCCACCTGTGGGCTTACAAGCCCTGCAATTTCATTTTGCTCTCTCAAAAATTCCTGCTTGTCCTTCAGAAAATCCTTCCATAGGATTTTCTGTCACTGGGGTCACTAGCAGGTGTCAAAACTTGATGGCTAAAAGTATCTGCCCATGAAAGTTTGTATTTCTTCCCAAGTTACGTATGTGTACGTGTATCTGTTGAAAATTGCTCCTTCTGATATCTGAACACTACATACTGAAATTAAGATACTAAGCAGATATGCAGAGGAGTGTGGAATTTGGTTGATTTGTTCAAGAACGTGGTTATACGTGATTTTTCATGGGCCCTTAGTAGATGACAGAAAAATCAGCCCTACAGCTTCCCTCTCTGCCAACGTTTTTCCACATAAACAAACCCTGCTATTTCTGCCATGTGAAGTAATTGATGGGGAGCTTGGTCATTCAGCAGACTGGTCAATAAAAACTTCTCCAGTTAGAAACAAAAGCAGAAACAAAGGCTCCTAAGAAAACAGTTCAGTAACTTAGGGCAGGGCAAAGATATTCTCCATCATAGATCCCTAGATAGTTTGCAGTCTGTGTTGTAGCCCACCCCACCTACATATCAGAAGTGGCCTTCATTTCAGCTGTTGCTGGTCCTAAGTTCAGTACGAAATCTTCACCAACCATCTAAAGTTCTCAAGAAGAAATCCCACCCAAAGTCTGTGTATGGTGATCCTGTCCCTTGACTTTGGAAGAAAGTATAATAAATGGTTGCAAAATACTACACCCTCTTCTTTTTTTTTTTTCCTTAAAAAGAAGGATATATTACATCAGGTTGGCTTAGTACTAAGTTTTGTTAGAAAGCTCAGTCTTGCTTTTACTACAGCATGAATTTAAAGGCAAACAGGTAAAAATCCTCAAAGAATTCTTTGTCACCAAGTAGAACAGAACTTGAACCTGGGGGACTACAGAGAGCAACAACTTCCAAAACTAGCAATGAACCTATGAATTGTTTTTAAAATGAAGCAAGAAGCTATTTGGAGAGGGCTTTGAAAGGAAGGATGGTAAAAGATTGGGACTAGCTTGTTTACCTTGAACGTGTCTGTTAGTAGGGGGATGTGATTAAAGCATAAAGCAGACTCCCTGACAGATCTTACATGTGTCTTGTATGTTTAGGTCCAGCTGACTGTTGATGCCAGCACGCACGATAGCAAGATAGGCTCAGAAAGGGGAAGATTACTGCAGGCAAGAAATTCTAGTATTCTTTCCCAAAGTTAAATATTTTCTTCTGAGCTTTTTGCAACCTGAGATATAAGGAGGGGTTATCTACAATTAGGTGAAACCGCTATGCTAGGTATGTTCATTAGTCTCCATATAAATTTCCAGACAGAAAAAACATCCACTGCACAGAAAGGCATAAGAAAACCATCGTCAATGCTTGTCTCATATAGGAAAACACCTCTGAGTCTATGTCTTGCACTAGTGCACACACTTTATAATTTAATATGCAATCACTAGAAGTACTTAATTGCAGATATTGGTAAATTGATTGCAGCAATCAAACCCAAATATGTTTTGCAAACCAAGACAAATATGTGCTTCCTAGATACTGCTAGTGTTTGGAGTAACCCAAAAATATCATCAGAGTTCTAGCGAAAAATCTAAACCAGACATTTTAATATAAAAATGTTTGCCTATTTGCTTAATCTTTGTCTAAAGGAAAGGAGAATATTTAAGCAACAACAAAAGAAGTTCTCTAAAAGTCTTTTAGAAGGCCTGCCAAGTCACTACAGACTGGCCTTGTGGAAGTTTTCACCAACAGAAGTGCTTTTGTACACAAATAATAGAAGAAGTCCTCTTATATCAGGGTCAGAGGTCCGCACTGACACACAAATCTGAAGCAAGCAATCTGGGCCATTAAAAATTCAGAATGTAAATACCTCCTCCTTAAATATTGCTATTACCACATCTATTGACCTCAATGGGATTTCACCAGTTGGCCATTCCATTTCTGTATTGTCACACATTGCATCACACTGTTCAACTAAAAACAAAAATAGTTCCTACTTCCCAAATTTATAGATTTTAAAAGAGCAACAAGGCCGTTCACAGAGAAAAGCCATCACCTCCTTGACACTCCCCTTCATCAGTACTCACACGCAGACATCATCTCCAAGTAGCATCTCCCAACAGTTTGCAAATGAATGCTCAGGAGACCAAAAAAATAGAGATGTAAGTAATTATGTACAAATCAGAGGCTGCTGCAAACTCACACAGGAGTCATCATGTGCAGTCACTGTGAATCATGCTTGGTACTATAAACTTCCTTTTTAAACATCACTTTTGCTGGGATTTTATGAGGGTGCTCTTTTTCAATGGCTGCTGTTGGAACGCAGGGTGGCTAGTACTTGCAAGGCTGGGGCTTAGGAAAAAACAAGCCCTTTGCATCCACATCATCCTTGAGCACTTTGCTTGACAGGAAACAGTTAATAACCCATTTTTTAGAGTTGCAAGCTAGAGAAGGCTTAAGAAAGAGGTGAAGAGGAGAAACTGATGAAAGTGTGTTTACAGTGCTGTGAGTTTTCATCCTCTTCAGAAGGACTACATTATTTATTTAATGTATAAAAGTAACACATAGAAAACTTTTCTATAAAGTTCATTCAGCTCTTTTATTTTAATGGTTTTGTATATCAACATAGCAAAGTCTTTTAACTTGGACCCATGTGGACATCTGCTCGATGGATGAACTGCTAGAGACGCTCAAAGCCAGCATCTGCCGCACAAGCACTTGCCCAACTCACTGAAAGACTCCATTGCGCTCTCACCCTGTCTCTCCTCTTGCAGAATTTCCTGCTGTAGCTTGAATCCTAAAATTTTCTCCCAAAGAGCAATTTCTGGAAACTGCCCAAGTGCTGTTTCACACAAATAAGAAAGGGGAAGCAGTGATGAAACCTCACAGAGCCGGCAATCAGCGCAGCCTTGGGCAGTACTAGGTTAACCTCTCGTTAGCCAGATCAGCTTTCAGCTCTTCTGTGCTGCTTTAAGCCTGGCAACTAAGCGCTCCTCTAAGCTATGCTCAATCAGCCTGTAAGCAAATGCTCATGCACAGCCGGCCTGCAGTGTAATGCAGAATTAAATATTCACCAAGAGCATAGGGAAAACGCACTGCAGGTACATTTACACTACTGCAGTTTGCTGCCTTCTGACAGACTTTGATTTCTTATTAATATCCCAGAAAATACTAAAAAATGTGTCACTCTGGTTAGAAATATACATTCTCTCCCCTTGGAGCCAAATTCAGTGCTTTTCTGCAACCTCAGCACATGAGCTCCCTTGTCTCCTTGAAATGCTAGGTAGGCCCTTCCTGCAGGAGGAGGCGGGTTTGGATTTTTTAAAGTCTGTTTAGTAAAAAACAGAACAACAACAAAAGAAAAAATAACAGGATACTAATTTGACAGGTAAATATGCTGAAAAATAAGCAAAAAGTGTAAACAAGGCTTTCACCAAACAGTGTCTTGAAAGGTCCACCCTAGGCTCCTTGCATGAAACACCCAAAGGAAAAGATTTGTATTAGATTCTTAAATATATTTAGTATCTTTTAAATGCTGCAAATGCAATGACATCAGCTTCAGGCATAGCAAGTATGTTGTCCAGTCAGGCCTTATTTAGGGCTGCCTATCAGAGCACATCCTTTTGACAAGCCTCTAATACAAGAGCCAAAGGCTCTGCCTCATTTGGACAAGTTTTACAAAGCTTTGCCAAGCTACACAGTTTATTAAAGAAAACAGTTCAAAGGTCAACCACTAATAAAAAAATCCGCAGAACCGAACACCATGTAACATGGAAAATTACTCTGAAACCATCAAATATAAGTTTTTATTTGTATTTCTTGCTGTTCCTGTAATGATAGCTTTCAGTGGTGTGCACTGAAGAAGAGGGTGATCTCTTTATATTTGCAGTCTTTTCATCCTGCTCTTGCAAGGTCTGTGACAGCAGCACAAGCAATCTTCTGATATTCTCTCATACATACATGCTTGCAATATTCAAAAATAACACTATTCCTGAGCTTGAGACAAGGCAAATCACAGAAGAACATTCTTAAACAAAAACATGATACATACTGTTCAACACTAAAACTGTATACCTGATACCTGACCTGTCACTTAGCATAAGCCATATCTATAGTTTATTCCACATAACTGAGTGTTTTGGCTGCAGATGTCTGTGACGGATTTTATATCTGGACAGGAAGCACTGTTGTCTGCCAGCTTTTGGAGGATTTTAGTAGGCAATGGGGAAAATAAGTGTGGCCACCAGCAATATGATGAGCTGAAGAGTGATTATTTGCTCTTAACAGCTTGCAGACAAGGACACGCACAAAAACAATGCACAGAAGCCCAAGGTCAAATTGCCTGTAAAATTAGATCTTACTCTTTTCCTATCGGAGTGCTTGCTGTTGTACTTAGAACATTCTCTTCCATAGTGATTTGCATCCTGATCTGCAGTTCTGGATCTTTTAACTAACCATTTTTTCCTGAGGGATGGATTACTCCTATTCTTGTTGCCTATTCGGCCAAGTGCAGTTGGAAATGTGATTTTTAAAGGGGATTTATAAGCAGAAAAAAAAAAAGAACATGTGGAAGACTACCAGGTATTTAAGTTCTTTCCTGTGGCTTCAGGGCACAGATATTCTGGGTACTTAAAACTGTTTGCACATGGTCAAGGGTCTCTGCAATGGCTGAGCACACTGTACCAATGTCTTAGGCTTATTCCTAAAGCCTTAAACAGTCCTAAGGAGCAGCTTTTCAAGATTTCTGGATATATGGTGCATACTGCTGATATGGGTTATGTGCAGTATCAGAGTGAGCTGGAACCCCCCACGGAGCATTGCTATAAGGTATTCAAGACATCCCTGAAAAACAGAGCAACTTCTGCTCTGGCCAGACAAGAGATCTAGGCAGACAAAATGATGGCTGAAAAGATCAGGGTCCCTTGAAACAACAGCCCTCGCAGTCAGAAATGAAGTAAGCTTAAAAGACTTGTCCCACCTTCACCCCTCCCCACTCTAAATCTTGCAGGACATTTTTTTTCCTTGTTATTAACAACATTTCCCTTATGCCAAATCTTCTGAGGCAAAGATGCTTAATCCATACTATGCAGAAACATTCCATGCTCAGTAACGGACCTCACATCCAGCTTCCCGTTTGTTGTTAACCCAATTTGCTTTCACATGCTATTCATTTCTCCCTATTCTGAAGCTTATTAATAGGAGAAAAACAACAACAACAACAAACCCAGTTATGTTTCGTGCCATAATGAAGATATTTCCAACCCCGCTGCTTCCTGCACGGCAGCAGGAGGAACGGGCGCCGGTAACCCTGGCAGCAGCAGCCTCTGTCACGGGAGGCAGGGAAGAAGCAGTCCCAATGCCAGCACGGAAATGCAACGGGGCTGCTTTCAGGAGTCGATGCTGGCCTGCCTTTCAACGAGCTCAGGGTTATCCTGGGCACAAGTTATGTAAATTCAGTAAACAATGTTGTGATTACAGCCAGGCCGAAGTTAAGATTGAAGGGGCTTCATTCCTAATCAAGAGAAAGCCTTCACTCCTATTAGGAGAAAGAATAATACGAAAGGAATTTGACAGTAACAAGGAGACTATAAATCAAGAGAGCAGAGATTTGAAACTTATCTCACAGTGATTTAATTAACTCAGCAGTGCTCTTCTAATGCAGAAATTTTATTAAATTCTAACTAACATCCTCTCCATTTAGGAAATGGAACGAAAATATATACAAAAACTTTAGAGCAATGCGTAATTATCTGATTATCGTGCCAATGTACTTGCAAGTTCATTCATCCTCTACCACAAATACAGCACATGCAAAACCTAAAGTTTCTAGCATATTTCCATTTTAAATGTGGGCACAATTCAGTGCCCAGGTAATTACAGAAAGATGGAAGCAGCTTTTCTTCCTGCTGAGAATGAATACTTAAACAATATAAGCTCCTAATATCTAAGCAACTGTTCTGATGGTTTGAAAGCAAACACACTACGCACTGGCTTTGCCTAGAAGTGACTTCCAATAAACTAGCAAAACCCTCAGGTGCCTTCCTGGCCCCATACTCTGGATGAGCCCGTTGCCTGCAGGAGATCCCTGCAGTTGAGCTGTGGATGCCTGTACTGCTCCAAGGGCTGTGTCAGCTCAGCTCTCATTTCAGAAGGTACCTAGTGCTCATCTCATCTCACAGGGCCACAAGACAAACAGCAGGGGTTAGTCACAACATCTCACCTCAAGGACGGTGCTTTCTTGCACCCGTCCTACTACTGAATAGCTGAGGTTCATAGGGTTTCTAGATGAAATACTTTGGGCTGACCTGAATCTGGAGTATCTTTTGTATGAGGAATGACTAAGCGAGCTGGGCCTGTTTAGCCTGGAGACGAGAAGGTTGAGAGGGGATCTGATCAATATGTATAAATACCTGAAGGGTGAATGTAGGGAGAAAGGGGCCAAATTCTTTTCAGTGGTGGCTAATGACAGGACAAGAGGCAATGGGTTCCTTCCTATGTTGAAACATAAGAAGTTCCATCTGCATGTGAAGAAGAACTTCTTCACTGTGAGGGTGACAGAGCCCTGGCACAGGCTGCCCGGGCCGGTTGTGGAGTCTCCTTCTCTGGAGGTCTTCCAAACCCGCCTGGATGCCACCCTGGGCCACATGCTCTAGGTGACCCTGCTGGAGAGGGGAAGTTGGACTAGATGATCTCTAGAGGCCCCTTCCAACCTCAACCATCCTGTGACTCTGTGATATCTTGATCCTTGCCAGCACCAACTGGAAACGAGAACTTAACACTCAATATAGCTGCACCCACTGTGTTGACTGTATCCTTCAAGCCTTTCAGTATTATGTTAGAACATCTCTGCTTAATCTTAACCATTCACTTGCAGTATAATTAGAATCAGTCAGTACATTTTTTTCTAATTCCCCACTGCACTGATGTTTATGCCAAAACCCACCTCCGTCTGCTCGTTAAAAATTAGAATTTCTCTCTTTTCCCTTTCTCCCTGCACTCTCAGCCTGCAAGCTTCAAAAATCTTTCAACTCCTGATGAAACCACAGGATTGACTACTTATATTCTCACCGTACCAGTGTGAAAAACATAGCAAGAGCAATTCTAAATAATAGCAATCATGTAAGAACATGCACAACTAGGATGCACGTAAAAAAATCTAGTGTGAATGTGCTTAGATAGAGGCACCACAGCTTATGTATTACACCAAGCCATCTTAGAGGTTGATTGCAGTGGTGTGACCACTGCCAAGCAGGTTTAAAAACAAGGGCACTATCAGGCCCCAGAGCCGCCCTGAGGCTCCAGCTCACAGGGAACAGCACCGACTAGGCCCAGCTCGGAGCAGGCCTGCTGCTGCTCCGCCAGGCCCGCATCCCGCCAGGCCCGCATCCCACCGCGGCGCTGCTGCGTCCCTGCCGAGCCGCCCTCCTCCCAGCACAGTCGCGCTGCTGGAGCGTTGCTTACGAGCAGAGAGCCAAAATGCTCCCGGGAGCACGGCCAGGTTTGTGTCATTAAAAACAAAAACCCAACAAATAACATACTTCTGAGTTTGAATGCGAGGCACCCTTAATATTTCCAGTAATTCATGTTTGGACTATAACTACTGTTCTGGCATTTTCCGAAAGCAAGGAGAGAGAGAGGCGCATTTCTTTCTTCCAAAGCCTCCTGATGGAACAGGCGCGAGGGAGAAGGAACAGCAGCGTCGAGCCTGCTCTGCTCCGCTCCCTGGCACGCCGCGGCGCCTCGCCGCAAAGCCTCCGCGGCCACGGAGCGTGGCACGGTGCGACAAGGCCTCGCTCTCAGCAGCACAGCGTGAGATCCTCTCCAGATACGAGGAATCCGACCTCCAAAACCGCCCAAACGCACCCCTGGACTTCTCCAGTCCTAAGGGGGCAAGGCAGCCAGGTAGCACGTGTGACAAGGACAGAGAGAAGTATGGGGCCGTCTTTCCCACATTGCTAATCTAGTAGTAGTCCATCTAATCTGTACAAGTATTACTTCCTCTCATCTCTCCAAGAGGAGGTATCCAGGGGAAGGGCAAGGTCTGCTTGATCACAGCTCCACCAGCAAGGCCTCATCCTCCTTGATTTTGCCCTAAGACAACAGCAACTTCTTTAAGAAAAGGCATCCAGTACGTTTAACTTCAATCCAAAGTTAAACACACTGCAGGACTATCCACGTTCGATGTACTTACTTAGCTTATGAGTCCTCCTTTGAGGAAAGATTTGAGAAAAACATGATATATCACAACAGATTGCTGTGGAAATCCATATTGGTTGGGCTAAAGGTGTAAGCTGGACCTGAGGAATTTTCTGTATTAATCCAGCCTGCTTAGAGGAAGTCAAGACTTATTGACTCCTCCTGACAACAACAGTTATTTTCCACAAGTAATGTTGCTCAATGTTATTTAAATACAGGTTTAAATACAAAATCTGCTACTCCTCACACAAGCAAAATCTAATTTGGCACACAAAGTTTTCATTACACACAACTTCATGTTTTTATACAGCTTATCTTTAAGAAATCCACATCCTCGTCTTCAAAAGAACCAATATGAAAGTTTTACGGGAAAAAAAATTACAAAATGTGTACAGTAACATGTAATTAAAACAATTAAAACTAAAAAAGTCTGTTTATAGGAGTTCCTTTAAAGGGCAACTAAATCTGGGAAAGGAATGACATTAATTCAAACCCATTTGGGAGTTTAATTTGCTAGAAAAGAGTAAATAATTTTGGTACATCGAAATGCTATTTGGAAGTTTGCCTGGGCTGTATAGAGGGGGGATGTGAGAAATTTGCCCTATTTTTACAGTTGAAAGCTTCATTGACTCACACAAGATACTTTAGACTAATATCCTGTGGCATTGCAGTGACCTACATGTAATTATTGCATACTTTTTCCAAAATATTTGTACACAACCAGAAATTATAGCCTGAGTTACCAACTAGTTCTTAGTTTATACCAGCGACACAAAGATGGACTTCAATTAGTGGTAACCTAGCTGTCTGATGTTTTTTACGATCTTCTGGACAAATGTTTGGTTTTGGTTTGGTATAATTTTCTGGTTACCATTTTTCTTAGACAAACATATTTATCCTGTTAAGTAAATGATGTTTAAAAACTTTCAGCTGTCCTTCCTCCCACCCTGCAATCACTGTTCCCCTCAGATGCGAGGGGATTTCATGCTTGTGCGTACACGCCTTGGGAGTGCAGACATGGAGAAATGGGTGGGAAAAAACAAGAGGTCTTGGAATGCCCCTGGCATTTCTCCAGAGGATTTCCATTCCCCTGCCCACTGTTACCTTCATTTCTCAACACAAAAAGCAGGAGAGCAGGGATCCGCTGATGTTTCACCTGGCTCTGTCTCACCACCAAACTCATGAACAGTGTCACTTGCCGATGAACTGTTTATTTGCTACTTTAGGTTTAAAATTAAAATAAAATACAAAGACTTAAGAGCTTTCTTGCAGATATTGCGTGAAAGGTCAGAAGTTCTCCAAACACAGGACACCTGAGGTGCTGTGCTTACCACAGAAGCAGCTTCTCAATTTGCAGTTATTTTACTGAATTATTTACTGATTCAATAGTACAGCTGGACAGCTCTTCGCACCCATGTGCTAGTGGTCCATCCTACTGCTAAAAAGCCAGAGATGCTGACTTTTATATGATCTGTGCCATTCAGCATAAACACGCCGATATCTGAAATTTTTCACTAAGAAACTCAACTCAAAATGGCAGTTTCTAGCTGCAGAGCTGCAATTAAATGATTATAGCACTGAACCCCCTAGGCGCATAAATCTATTCATCCTCAATTTCTATTTTAACATCCAGTGATAGAAATGTTCAGTCACCCAGTGGTATTAGCCCAGACTCCTGCACTGTAGGCATCGCTCAGTGCAGGATGGCCTTCGCAATTTAACCTAAAGGTTCACAGCAGGGCCTCTACTTAGTCTTTTGCTATTAAATTATATGCCAGTTAATCAACCTGCTTATGTGCTTTAAAAAAAATCTATGTTTTATAACTAAGATTTCTGGAGAAAAAGGTAAGAAAAAGAAAGAAAGAGATATTATGCGTAGACACTAATAAATTCCACAGGAACTTAAGGAAAAATTTCTTGATCGTGAGGATGACAGAGCCCTGGGGCAGGCTGCCAAAAGAGTTTGTGGAGTCTCCTTCTCTGGAGATCTTCAAAATCTGCTTGGACGCAGCCCTGTGTCACGTGCTCTAGGTGACCCTGTGTGTGCAGGAGGGTTGGACTAGATGACCTCTAGAGGCCCCTTCCAACCTTGATGATCCTATGATTCTAAATGAATAAATAAAGCCACTCTCACCATAGGCCTGGTACTTGAGTTTGACATCCCTAACTGACATTGATGCTTTCCACTAAACAGTCATCCCCATTTGTCCACATGTGCTTTTACTTCTGAAGAAAGCCAGTCAACACAGTGCCCAGGTCAGGCCTACAAAAGCAGCAGATTGTATCAACGAGCCAGACTGCAGGAGAATTTGGCCGTGACTTTTCCATGGCCCCAGAAATGCCCATCCTTTGTTTTTCTGCAGAAGGCTCCTTATTTCTCACAATTCTCTTCTCAGTGCTCTGGGAGGCGGCTGCACTGCCCTCCTGCAGCCACCTGCTTTAAAAGCAGTATCGGGTGCCTGCCTGGCAGCACAGCTAGAGAGGGCACCTGCTTCCTGCCGAGCTGGAACCAGCAAGGTTGCCCAGCAGAGCTCAGGGAAACACGCACTGATCTCTGGAACGAGCACTTGCCTGCCTAAAATTAAGAGAACAGTTTATCTTCATAAGCAAAACCAGCACCTACTGCAAAAAAATGGCTTTCCACAGCTACTTTAGCTTATCTTAGCTACTTTACCAGTGAAATATCAGGAACACAGCAGGAAAATGAAAAGCGCAAAGACAACTAGTTTCTTGACTAATTCAGGATTTTTCTCTTTTGAAAAAATAATAAATCAGCACCCTTTGGGGCTGGACAAGGTAAGAATATGAGACAAAGGCAGACTGGGATGCAAGCAGTGTTGTAAATCACTTGCTGAAAAAGGCAGTGGTAACTGGAAGAAGAAAAAAAAAGCAGGAGGGGGGAACATTAAAATTGCTTTGACAAAAGATATAGCTCATGCTTTTTTCTTTTTTCAGCTACACTAATAAAGTTGTGCTGATAACAGCAGAAGATATGAGTTTTATTTTAGATGGAAACATGATTCTAGCAGATAAATTTATGGCCTGGAAGTTCCTTTATTTACTAAGTCTTCCTTTCTGACATAAATCTCACTTCTATACAGAACAATATTTTGGAAAAAAAAGAAACAAACAAAAAAATAAACAATACCTACTGCTTTACAGAACTGTTATTTCTTTATATCCAAAACAGCAAATTTACAGGATGGTTTTATGTATATTCTGTATAAAATTGGATTTCTGAATCCCCCTAACATGACCACTAAATGGATTTTGTCTTAGCAGGGTTTTGATTTAAACTTACTCAAAAATGAAAGTGAGTTGTTCTACAAGCAGCAATACTAATGACACTTCACGATGATACTAATGATATGATACTAATGATACTGATATGATACTTCATATATACTTATATGATACTACATGATGAGAATGATATGATACTAATGATACTGATGATACTAATGATACTTCATTTCTTATGAAGCCGTATCCTGTATCATAACTCTGCAACATCCCCATCTTTCTACACGATCAGCAAACAAAATACCCTTTCTTTTCCGAGGTCTCTCAGAACGACATGATCTCGGCTCCGTGTCAAGCCCAGCTGCCCACGGGCAACACTTCTTCCCCGCCACGTGGGTATCACACATGTTTGTGCCCACGGCTGCCAGGCTGCAGCACCTTGCAGTACCCGCTGGAACTGCTGCTCCCTTCTTTCCTCCCACAGGCTCCATAGGCACACAGGGAATTACTTTTCTCTGGCACCTTGTCATCCCCTGTAACCAGAACGGGCTCATTCCCATCTCAGATCCTAATTCCTAATTTATAACCTGCAAGCAGAGAACATGAAATTAAGTGTCATTTTGTTTAATCTTGGTTTGCTTTCAACATTCAGAGTTCAATAGTCTTCATTCATATTTTCCAAAATTTAGCTAGTTTACACTACCTACTAGCCTTTAAATGTGTTGCTTTAGTTCTTTAGCTAAACTCATCACTGACTTTGTTAACTAAGGATTTATACTACATATACGGGCATTTATACAAGCAAAAGTGTATCTGAAAATAATTTATTCAATTACCAATCTTTTTTTTTTTAAATGGATGAAAGTGGAACGATGATAACATTTCCTAATTTTTTATTCATGATGTTTAGCAGACTCTATTGAATGGAACTAGACTAAATATAACTACGTGCAACATTTATGAAGCTGAACAGACTATTTTTTATTAATCAAAAACACTTCACGTTTTAAATTGATGTATTAAACAAGAATTAAGTTTTATCTTCATTCAGAACTCATTTATTGTTGCTTTTGCCCAGCAGTATCTTAAACAGAGGATTTTCTTTCCCTTTGGTTGCTTTGCTCTCTCATTATGGAGGAGAAGAACGCCTCCCTACGCCTCGATCAGCCCGAGCCACGGCGCTTCTCATCTGCTGCCAGTCAGCTGATACGCTGAAACGAGCAGTGTCTTCACATCGACAGAAGGAGCCATTATTATCCAGCACACTCAGGTTCATGTGTTCATTTCCTGCCCTACCACTTTCACCATGTCAATGGTTTGTCTTTGATTAAAAATTGCTACTTACCTACTCAAAATAAATAGTGACTTCATTTTAGCCCTTAAAAAGGCTTGTCATATTTTTTTCATGGTAAAATTAAATAGATTAATTACAAAAGGAAAAAAAGAATTTAGAAGAGAATTTATTTTAATTCCATCTTTACAGCAATCCTTTCACATATGTGAAAGGATTCTTTCAACTTTCATATTTAACTACTCTTAAACCACTAGCTTCTGAATTTCATCAAAATTGTCGCACAGATCACTTAGGCTTCATAAGGCTGCAAAGAGCAATCTTCTGGGTTGCACTTTGGCTAATTTTAGTAACACTTAAAGCTAAAGAGCAAATAGTCCCTGAAATAGTGGAATATTGGGAAGGATTAATGCAGTTTTTCACAGGAGCTTTAGCTAGTCTCAAAAAGGCAGTGATGTGATGTTGTTGCTTTGTCTCCAAGTGCCCTGAAAAGTGAGTTCCTCTGGACTTGCCTCCTTGGGCTCTAAGAGCCACCCCCTGGCTCAGCAGCCTCTAAGCTCAGCACTTACCCATTCCTCGGATCAGGGCCTGGTAGCCATCCCATGTTGAGGTACCCAAGGAGGACAGTAAACCCAAGAAGGACAAGAAAGCAGAGGGCAACATTCATGGAGAGGTGTTAACGCTTGGAGGGGATGTGAGGGTGCACATTATGGGCTGCAGCGTATAAGTGAACTCCCACCTCCACCATTTATCAGTTGGAGCGGCCACAGCAGCAACATACAAGCTAATTCAGCAGAGCAATGCCAAATGTCACCACATCTTTGGGTACCCAAGTGCACATCCTTTCCAAGACAATGGTTAATATAGCAGAGACTTTTTTTCAATCTATTTTTCATTTTTCATTCTATTCATGTAGAATATGCAGTAAAATGTACCTGGATGCTGCTCCAGCTCCAAGTCAATCATCCTGACTTCTCAATTAACAAGTTACTACTTGGATAACAAAACCCAAAAGATATTAGGCAATATTGCTTTATTCACAACGAATATTTACAAAGATCTGCTTTAGTCTCACACATTTATTTTATTCTTACAAATCTTTTAAAGATTTGAATCCTGGTTGCAAGCAGTGTTCTGTTACCAGTGCTGCTCCAGTCAAGGGCAAAGCCTGCAAACGTTTCTAGTTCTCCTGAACTTTTCTTTCTGCCTTCAAAATGAAATAGTCCGCTGCTGGTCTGAGTGGGAATATTTGACACAAAGCTTTATTCCATACTCACATGTTTACTAGCAGGTTGACTCTGAGGTAAAGATCCAGGGGCCAGCACCGGAGAGCTTGCAGGACTACAGAGTTCTGGGAACGGGTTTGGTATGGCTGGCAAAGATGACGTTCTGAACTGCTGTTCTTCCTCCTGCAGACGTCTACAAACACAGAAGAACCAAGCATCAAGAGTAGCCATGCAGCACCATCCCGCTTGCATCTCCTGCCCCACCATGTGAGATGGTCATAATAAAGAAATCAAAAGCACTTTTTTGCTAAGCAACTACCTTAACGTTACAGTAACTGCAAGCATAATTGAGTTAACTACTGAGGTAATGATGCACAAGAACAGAAATACCAACCTATACTCTCTTTTATGTAAGGACCAGATTACAAGCCTATGCTCTGACTGTCAGAAAGCCAGTTAAGCTCCTGCAAACTGTTATAAAAGAAAGACCCAAGTGCAGTATTTTAGTGCCAAATTCTACATGCATCTGCAACCAAATGCGTATCCGAGGGGGATCATTAAGCCAACACTGAAAGCAACGGAGTCACCATTACAAGACGCCATCTCTAAGCAACTCAGCACTCCCTGCAGAGACGGGAAGGCAAAGACGCTGCTGGCGCAGTGACATTTACACCCTTCCACAAAACACTCCTTGCTGCGTCATCCTTTAGACAAGTTTTGTGCGCGTTTCCTTACACAGCTCTCAGGACTCCAAAGCCCCAGCTTTGTAAAACACCTGCACTGCCCTCACCAACAGAAGCAAATTAAAGCCTACCAGGTACCATGGAAAAGATACAGAAATACAACAGAAACGTGAGAGCTGCTCTTGGATACATGGAGATTGCTTTGCATTCTCCCACGGCTGCTGCACCAGCCTTGGGGATACTCTGCTCACACCGGGCTCATCCACAAATCCTTTGCAGAAGCCGCCATCTAGTGGCCACTAGGAGTCTCCAAGGCAGCCAACTCCGGGATTTGGAATAGGGGAAACATTAGAAGAAAAGCTAAACCTAGTTTGGTCTGATTTTCTTGCCATGTTCTTCATCCAGCTGCCTTCAGTCAACAGCCTCTTCACCGTCCACAGCGTGAAATTCGCTCCATAGATAATTCTCTTCCACAGTTTAGTTCCCGTGTTCCTGGGATGAGCTCTTATCTTTTTTGTCATTAATTTGCTGGTTCCAATCACAACCATGGACTGTGCAAACGACTGAGACTGACCTGCCGGAGTTTTCTTGCAGGTGATTCTGTACAACATAAGGTAAAACGTGGCACCATTTCCCTTCAGCACAGCAGATTTAAGGTGTCAGCAGTTATGAATAAACAGCCATCCTGATTGCAAGGTTTTGACTAGGTGCTTGAGCCGAGGCCCATCATAATAATTAGAAACCAAGATTCAGTACAAGCAAAAAGACACATTTTTTTTTTAAATAAAATTTCACTACAGGGCATTCCACTCTGCCTGTAGGATATCACCTGCCACACCACTGAGATGAAGAGAAACAGCTATTTCCCTGTGCCTGAGAGGGGTCTTAAATAACCCAGAGTAGAAGTTTTACTATTACTCTCCTTAATAATAAATACATGATGTTCCAGGAAGTAGAGAGTTCTGAAAGTCAAAGTGTTTCTCCTCAAAAGTTGCAACATTTTGAAATGCCAGAAAAAGTTCAGAAAGAGTGTGTTCACTGAAACTTTTGCAAATGTGTAGAGTTACAGCTCTCCAGAGAGAGCACTTTCTAAGACAGTCCCTACAAGCTTAAATTTTGAAATTCTGAAAAAGTCTTTAGCTGACTCGGGTGTATGCAGTTACTGCATACTATCCATTCTTGCAGAAAAACTGTGTTTCTGAAGAATAACGCTCCTATAGCAAATATAACTGCGTAAAGAACCAAGAGGATCTCTTAGACACCTCTTTCTCTCTGATTACTGAGTCCTGCTTCCTTTGGAGAAGCCACCATTAAGTGAAAACTACAACAATATGTGACAAGCAATTTACCTACTCATATTGACAAGAGCTCCTTTCTTCATGCCACTTTAAAAGATTTTAAGAACCTGACCATTACATACAGAATCTCCAGTCACCGCCAAGAGTGTTTCACCTGAATCTTTAACTCAAGTCCCCCATCCCCACACCAGCGAGAAACTTGGCATGCTCTTTCTTCTTGTAATGTGAAGGAACTTGAAAGTGCTCCAGGAAGAGCGGTTAAGGAACTATGATGCTCCTTTGTTTATTTATTTGTCTTCGACCTTTCCAAAAGCTTCCATCAAGGCAGGTGTTTTTGTGCCTCCAGACTAACTGATTACAACCTCAACCATCCACATGATTCACTATGTTTTATAAAACGAGGAAGCAGTTAATGGGCACCATGCCCGATAGCAGAGTTTTTCAAGGTTTGGAAATAAATCCAAACATGGATGTCATTTCCACTAAATCACATCAGTGGTAACGCTTCTACGCGTGTCTGCTACTACCGAAATATCAAACATTGTTGTTAAAAAAAACATAAAAAATGCAATCATGTTTGGATTTTGCAAAACATAAGGAAATATTACGTACTTCATCCATGTGGAAAACTCTTTTGCTCTGCATAAGTCCATTGCAACACTATTAGGTTCCCACCAAAGCTGATCTAAAGACTTTAAAATCATTTTTTTTTTTTTTTTTTTAATGCTAGCTCAAGAAAATGTTAACAAAATGGAAGAAAGTCCCTTTTTCCTACCTGACTGCCATAATGCGCACTGGCTGTGACCGCTGCACCTTCTGCCTTGGGGATGCGGGCTGCAAGGAGCTGGGTCCTGAGGCTGGCAACTGACTGCGACTGAGCTGGCCATTCTGAAGGAGCGGAGTGGTTTCTGACTGCATGCTGCACGTGGAGTACAAGCTCTCAAATGAGGAATTCATGTCATTTACCAAAGCTTCTAGGTCCACATCATCATCTGAAAGACAAAATGAAGGCAGCATAGCATATGTGAAGTCACAGATAAAGGCAGTCTGCAAAGACTCAAGACTAAGCTTTTGGAAAATGATCACATATTCTACAGTTATACTTCTACAGCGCAGATTTTTATTACAAAAACATTTTACTCTATAACAGAAAAATGCAAATAATAAATTTTAGGACAACCAATTAATATCATGCCAGTGACAGTGGAGTTTATGTTGTTTTCCTTGGTGAAAAAACAAATCAAATACTTTTACTATAGTATTTACTAATCCAAAACGAGCGTTTTGTCTATGTTTTTAAAAATACAAATGCGAACGTGAAACACAACCTCACTTACTATTAAACTGACACACATTTCAAATGTATATCACTTACTAATATATCAATCCAGCTTTCAATGTGTCAAGTTGAGACTGTCAAACAGTACGATAAACACTGGGTGCAAGATCCAGTAATTCAGAGACAGGAGGGGAAAAAAAAAAAGATACTGTTGCATAACTCAGTAGGTGGAATAAAAAAGCACATCTGTTGTACAAGCTGGAAGTCTATCATTACAGGTTTTTTAAAATCCCTTGTTCACATTTTTGCATATTTTTGAGACAAACTATCTTGAAGGGCAACGCAAGCTTCCAGCTGTCGTAACAAGGATTTTATAACAACTTTCTGGTGCTCGTACTTTCAAGGCAATAAAGTGACTCCCTGCTTAGACCTAAACTAAACCAACCAGAGATGCAGTGCGGGTGGCTGGAGAAACATCAGTCCCCAAAACGTGTACTCACCCTTCAACACAGGCCGTCTTACCTACAATGAACACCTAGCTCTCGTTAATTTGCAATTCCTTTGAAATCACCACTCCATAATTCCTGATTCCTCTTCCAAAGCATGGCAGTTGCTGCCTAGCCACAAGCCATGTCACTCTGCACCCGAAGCTCAGCACCCTAACAAGCACAGGCAGGGAGATCTGCTCCTGCTTATTCCACGCTAACGGGCTGAACGAGCACTTTAGATCAAAGACGCCTTTGGGTACGCCAAAATTTGCCCACTTTTCCCTGTTATTTCAAAGGGCTTCAAATAAGACATCATTGCTCCCTACAAACCTTGTGTGTGTCGAAACTACTCGTATGTCTAAGAGCTACTTAATGATGGAAGATCCTATGTTCCCTGCTACAAGTCAGGAGGTCCATTAATAAAGTGTAAGTCTGAACACACTTCCAGAGAAAGTGTGTTTCTGGTATTCCTAGGTCTAGAGAACAGAAAGAAAAGCAAAGCAAAGCAAAGCAAAGTAAAGCAAAGCAAAGAAAAAAAAAAGCGCAGACTCTCATTAGGCTGTGCTATTTTCTCTGTGTTTGCTGGTCCATGCATTTTTCAACAACCTGGACCTTGCTCTTCTGGGACAAAGTCTATGGTAATTTTCCTGCTATTTTTAGAGATCTTGGAGCAGAGTTGCAATTTAAGTTTCATTCCATTCTCCAGATTCTTATCCAGTTTGGGGAACATATATCCATAACCAAAACATGTCTTGAGCAATCACATGGGAACCACAAGAGTAGGAGTACAAAGAAGGAGAGGCTGAATTACAGGGCTTCTGAACTTTATCATTCATCTAAAGTACCAGAGGAGCACGTTGGAGGGTGTCAGTAGCATTAAGAGAGGAACTTGATGGCTGCCAAGTGAAAACTTGGGTGTTGGATGAAGGACGCATAAAAGACAGACCTTGGCCACAGTGTAAGGCAGTAAATTATAGCAAGTAACAACTGTTTAGCAGCATCAAAAGCAGAAGGGGAAGAAGGTAAAGGTGTATGATTTGTAGAAGTCAGCATGGCTTTGTCCCTGAGGGTGCTAATTTATTAAATTACAATCATCTGGAAGCTTAATGATCTTACACATTGATAGCTTTGTGTAACATAGGAGGAATGATTAAGAGTCCGCTCAATCTATCCCTGAAAAATCAAATAGGCACAGAGGTGCAATATGAAATTTAATATGCACAAAATGAGTCCTTCATGCAAAATCCTAAGGAAACCAAGTACACAGTTTGAGCCATTGAATTTCCATTAGCAAGCTTTTAAGCATATCAATTACACAGAGCTTCAGCCTTCACTGGGGTCGGCGCTGATAAGCTGCACACAGTGTAGATAGCAAACTGCACTGAAGCTCACAACGTGTTTTTGCTCCTCCATCTGGCCGTTCCCCTTCTCCACATGTGCAGCATTGCTACACGTGGCCCTGATTTTCTATGAAACTTTTACAGGATCCCATATCCCTAAGCTTTTTGAAGATAAAGCACACAATCTCAAACTTCATACAGGTTCATCTCTATGCCATGGCATTTACTACCAAATAGCTTTACATTTTGGAGATATTTTAGTATGTTGCAATAGAAAATCACACGACCAGAGCCTACCCTGGAAATGCCAGCAGATGTCTCAGCCTGCCAAGTAATATAGCATTACTTCTGACAGCTCTCTACAGAGTTTAAATAAATAAAAATCAAATAGGCCATCCATGGAATTTCGGATACATTTCAACCATGTGCAGTTACTTGATTCAAAGGAAAGTTTCAGACACAACACAACCCTTTAAAGTGTTTTTTTTTCTACCAACCAGCACAATCCAGTCTTCACCAAGATGATCCTCCATGGAAAAAAAAAAAAAAACTGTGAATTGGAGTAGATTTTGAGCAGGCTAGCTAGTTCACAGCGAAATTTGCCGTGAGATCTGAGCCAGAATGATGTCATGCTGGTGCTCGAAGCACCAGCCCACATGAATTTTGCAGCTGATCAGAGAAAGCTTCCTCTGTGGGCAAGAGGCCCTGCAGGTAACCAAGGAACAGCCCTCCCCGGCTTTCCTGCAGCGGCATGTTGCAGGGATGCTAAAGACTCTTTTCTTTAATCTGCATGCAATTCTGCAGTAAGATCAAGACATATGACAGTGAATATTTGAGGTCTCTTTTTTCTCCTGAATCCAACTGCACAGAGGCCAGCTTCTATTCCATAAACACACAAGCCGCATTTTGTTTTTGGAAGTTGTTTTCAGAAGAAGGCATTAGGAAAGCCTCGCTCTAACACATGTTCATTTTCTTTTCTTTTTTCTTTTCTTGAGTGGTTAAGTTTTTGTTGGTGGAGAGGGTACTGGTAGTTCTGTATTTTAATACCAAAGGAAAACACTTGCTATGGCAGTGAGTAATGCTCTCTGGCGTGCCTTTTTCTTTCCCAAACGAGAACCAAAGTGCACTGGCAGCCGTTTGAACTTCATTTTGCTGCTTTGCCCACAATCTGTTAAACTTTGGCTTTGTTCACTTACACAGTTCTCCTGGATGTTGCAAGCAGTATTTTTTGGTAAAGTTAAAAAGAACCTCATACATCATGATTTCAGCTATGAGAAAAAATGTCAAAGTTCTACTCAAGGCAAGGAAGAAGGGAAAACTTTAGTTATTAAATTGCTATTGGTTAGGAAGCTAAGGTGTCATGTTCCACCAAAATAAAAGCACTTCATTTGAATACCATTTATATGTTTTTGAGCATACCAGAAGAGGGGATGATAACAAGTCAACAAGGCCTGTGTAAACTAATCTGTGCTTAACCAAAGCCCTCCAGGTCCTTTTTGTCCTTCTGCCTCTTCCCTTTCCCCTAAATCCCACTTTATTTACTTATTTTGGGTCATTGTTGGCCTCGATGTGTCACCTCAGCTCACAGGAATGAGTGGGATCCCACTTATTCTAAAACAGCATAATCCCAAAATGAGTTCTGCTCTGTTTCATCCTGTGTCAAGCTCCTGAATCAAGTAGGTAATTCCATGGCTGTCAAGGGACTCGTTGCAGTGCAGAACTTCTGTTTACTAAGAAAAGGCTGAACGTGGACAGAATCCTGGCTTTGTTTTAAAGACCAGGTTACATTTTCTTTCTCTAAATGGCAGCCCAGCAAACACCCTTCCTTTTTACATATGGTCTGCAGTTCATAGGGAATAATATGGAAAAATCACCATAGGACTAAAAGTAAGTAAGCTGTGATTTAAGTGACTTCTTCCAAACTGAGTACATACCTCCATAAAGAATCTCCTTCTTGCTTGGTCATTTTGGCATTTAAGCTTTGACATTACACCTTATTCTACTAGTTCACAGAAAGCAGTTGCAAGGGTTACTAGGGTCTCAGGAGAGCACCTACACAAAGGCCATGCTACTTTTCTGTCTCTATGTGCAAGTGCAATGCAATAGGAAACCCAACTGAGTGAAGAGCAGCAAGGGTTTGGTGCTACAACTAAGCAGCTGTTGACCAGTAGCTGACACACTGAGTCTAGTAAGCAGCTCTCCAAAATTAGGCTCCCTGCGGCACACTAGCAAACCACTCCACCAGATGAACCAAAGCAGCTAGGATACAACTAATGTAAGATTTCACTCAAGTTTGGCCAAATCAAGTGTGATACTGAAGTGCTGAAAAGGCCCTCAGAGGCACATTCATCAACACACAAGGCCACCGATGGAAGCAATGAGAGAAGAGGACACACTCTGTCACCTGTGGTGAAACACTGCGCTCTCGGTAATGCTGGGGAAATATATTCATATGCAATAGGCAGAATGACTTCACCAGGACTTAGGAAAAACTGAAGTGCAGACCACCTAGGCATCTAAAATAATTGCAGTATCCAGCGCAACAGCCCGTTTGAGATCTCCTGAACTTGCACATGAATTATTCTGATTCATCCTGGTGATCTCATCATGTTTTGCAAGCCTTTTGGTATCACAGAAATCTCATGTTTCATGATCAAAAGTAACCACCCAGGTAAGGATTAC
Source organism: Nothoprocta perdicaria (assembly GCF_003342845.1). Lineage (NCBI taxonomy): Eukaryota > Metazoa > Chordata > Aves > Tinamiformes > Tinamidae > Nothoprocta > Nothoprocta perdicaria. The sequence continues at coordinate 56,378 of NW_020455681.1, forward strand.
CACAGCAATTACCATATACAAACTCATGTTCTTTCACAAGATTGCCCCTTTTGTTTATGCAGATCATTTGCAAAAGAAAGGCACAGTAGGACTAACCGCATGTCCTTCCGCTGCCATGTCCAAATGTTGTTTCGTAATTATTTAGAGATTTCATTTTATTTTAAGAAATACTATCCCCTAAAACTTTTTGAAAATATGTTACAGATGGCAACACACAGTTTTAATTTGCACAGTGAAGTCCACTCTAGATAACACTCAACTGCCTCCGCTCCTTTCTCATTTTAAACTTAGAATTACATTAGATGTGTTTGCAAGACATCTCACATCCCTTCGGAATCTCTTTCAACTTGCGTCAATTGATTTCTTACTCCAACTTGTAATCCTTCTTCCCGCACTGAAAGGATTGCCAGCAGCTCCCCAGACTATTGCTGTATCTAGCACTGGACAGTGGCTACATCTTTAGAAAGAAACTTGCAGCAGAAGTCCTATGATACCAAGCAGATTTCTTACAGTTTTTCCCCCAAACCCACCTGTATTGACCTCTGCAGCGACGCCACCTCCAGTTTTGTCTCCTACAAGTTTGTAGTGGTTACATGTTCAATTTTAAGTGGCTTTGAAACTCCAGAACATACCAGTGCTTTATGGAAGTTGTTCTGTATCCAAGATTCAAAGTTTTCCCCTTTCTGATATTCATCAGCTGCAATTGCTGCTGCCCACAAAACATCACAAAGCTTCCAAAAAGCTAAATGGACCATCCCAAAGACAGGCAAAAAGTACAGACAGCAATCGAAGAAGGAGCATGAGATTTACTTAGGCACCTACAACGTCCAAGTGCACTGAAATGCCACACAGACCAGAGGGAATTTGCAATCCCTCCAGTAATCTCTGGGGAATTTTTAAATCCCACTTGCATCCAGTTCTATTTCTGCCAACAGAGCTGGAAAGGCTAACACGAAATGGAAGTGCGTTAAATAAAAGTGCTGGAGAGAATTCACTTTATAAACACCTCTCCGTACTGAAGGTTTATGGTTGGACTCCAGCAACGTTCTTAAAACACACCTTATAGATCTCTTGAAACAGAACACAAACTAAGTGGAACAAAATTGACGTTGCTAGGTAACAGCTATAAGAGTAAGCTGTATATGAAAGCTGATGGTGAAAATCAAAGCCTTTGCAAGTACAAGGACAACTGGTTACAGGTGTCCTGCAGAAGGCAATAATGCAGTTGTACACCCATATTAGTCTTCCTTACGTAAACCAAGTTTTAAGAAATCTGATGAAGAAAAAAGAGAGTTAGTTGACAAGAAATTCCCATTTCTGATGTCTAGTAACTCATCCCTACCGAGAACAAAGCCAAGGAAAGCGAGCTAGGTAGGTGGGGGATGCAGGGAAGACGGTGATTCAGAGAGTTTGTTTGTCTGTTTAGTTCCAGAGACAAACCAACCACTAAAGTAATGCAGGTCTTTGATGGAGATTTTAACAAATTCTCCTTTTGAAGAAGCTGAAATTATTCACAGGCAACATTCAGAAGCTCCTCTGAATGTCCTCCAGCTAAATCTCAATGCATGTCTTTCTAATTCAAGATCTGTAGTGAGCCATGTTGGTCATTTTCCATCATGCTTTTAACATCCTGGTGGGCAACAACTACCACCGCTGAGTCCTTACTGGATCCCCAAGCACAAATTTTGGAGTGACATGGCTCTGAGAGAGAGGTTTGAACAGTTAGGAAAATACCTTAGGTGTCTAGAATGTTGATTGTATGCGCATATATACACACACACACAAATATATATGTAAGCTTTATTACAGGTATAAGAGCTGAAATATTTAAGCATGGCCAGCCCTTTTTTCCCCAACCCACATTCAAAACACTCCATCGCCACCACAGGAACAAAGCTGAAATTCAATTTTTCCAAAATTTGCTGTTTAATCAGCTGAATTTTGCCTTAAAAAAGAAAAAAATAGATAGATATATAGAAATGCAAGTTCTTAGAAGAAGCCTCAGGTCAAGATCTGAACAAAAAGCCAAATATGAGACCAGTCGAGCCATTGTTATTTACAGGAGGAATGACCAAATCCTGTTAAGGGAACACATCCTTGTCTCCAAAACTGTTGATGGCAGAGCTCCTGATACCAGCAATCACCAGCAACTGTCAGCCTCTGAATTGCTCTTTGCACAGCCAACGCTCGCCGAAACAATGCCGTATAGTAAACACCGCGTAAACAGAGTACTCGCAGCCGAATCTGCGTTGAAGCAGACCGCTGGGAAATGGCCATTCTTGGGATGACTACAAAACTAAGCCAGAAGATCCATTTTCAAGAAACTGGTAACAGATCTGCATTTTTTTCTCCTAAAAATATCAGACTCTGTGGCTCCCCTGAACCATATTGGCTACTTTTTGTGTTGGTTTAAGAAAAGGACTGTGACTGACCTCATCGGTAAAGGTTTTCTTTGCTTGGGTTTGTAAAGATAGAATAGTACCAGTTATACAGAGGATAGAAGTTTAACTGATGGGAGAAGCAATGCTTGCTAGCACCATGCAGGCAAGAAGGAGGCTTTCTTTGCAAGGCCGAACCTGGAGTCAGAAAGTCACTAATCCTTAGAAAACCCTGCGGAAGGACAGAGTAGATGCATCAGTGAAAACCTCACAGATAGGGTGAGCACATCAGATTGATTTTCCAAATACAATGGCAGACTAGACAGAGAGAAATATCAAGCCTGGGAACATAAGGTTTTTTTGTTTGTTTGGTGAGGGAGAGGGAGAATAGAGGGAGACACAGACAAATCCCAAGATTTTCTATTTGTACCTTATCCTCCTGCTAAGTTTAACTGGATGCTTCTACTTAGGTGTCCCCCAGTAAAACTAAGAAGAAAACCTGCTCCATTACATTACATTCCAAAATTATGCTTAGGAAAAGACTGTCATTCATCCCCCAAGATAAAGCTTGAGGTAACACCAGGCAAGCCTAAAGGAGCAGCAAACCAGGGCCTGTGTAGTCTCCAGGCCTGTGTAGTCCACAAGAATGAACAAAACTATTAGGTACTCCGGAGCTTTACAGAGAACGGGCAGAACACTGTTAGCCGACTGGCGTGTTAAGGTACTTCCAGGCAGAAATTAGGAAGCACAATATTGGATGGCAACAGGTGGATGAATTGAAATACTGTCTGCTGGCCACATGGTAAAAGCTCAGCACATCTCATCGTATATTAAAAAGTCATACTCGGGGGGTGAATGACTCTAGAAGAATATCCTGTATCACTGGGAGCTGTGATCTGACACAGCAAAGGTCAGGTTTATGTGAATATTTATTACAGGTCTGCCTTTCTTTCAAACACTCCATATTTTGCTATGCTTACATGAATGAAAATTCTTATTTTTTCATTTTGTTCTATCACTTTGCCATAGATACAAGGATACTTTGGTTCACAATGTCTTTCTTTTGTTTTACTTAAATATTATTTCTGATTGCCTGTGTCAGAGGGAAAAGCTAAAAGAGTGCAAATCAAATAAAATCCGGATAAATGAGAGAGTTTTCCAAAAAAAAGCTAAAAATTTAGGCAGGCTAAAATGCTCAAGCCACCACATATCCCAGAATTTTTAAGTTATTAGAGGCAAAGTTTGAAACACAGTCAAACAAGTCTACTGCTTTTCTTTCTCCCTCTTTCCCCGATGAAACGTTTCGGCACCCAGCCGAATAACCCCAGTTGAACAATCTTCACAGATTGATATAAATACCCCGCATGGATTAGTCGCGTCAGCGCTGCCAGGAAAGCCCAAGCGCTATCCCAGCTCCAGGAAAGCGTGGGCACAACCTCATTAGCCGCGGCTCCTCGGCCACAACCGGCGGCTGCAGCGGAGGCGAGGGCCGGCAGGGCCCGGCTCCGCACTCGTTCCACGCTCCCGCTCAACAAGGCCGCACGCCACCGGTTTCTTGGGCCTTCAGTGCTGGACCAGTCCCGTGCCAAAGCAAACTCAGGAGAATTTAAATAAAGCTTTTAAGTGCAAGGTTAACCTAATTAGATAACCTGGATTAACCTAATTAGATATTGCGTTAGCTTTTCTCCTCAAGAAGGACCCTGAGAGCTGACGACGAAAAGTCACTGCTGTTAACTGAGGTGTACCTCATCGCTTGCTACCCAGGCTAACCTTTATTTCCAGCTACTTTAATGCATGAGTTTTCAAAATTTCATTGCAACAGTTTTATTGCATTTGAAAGCGTGTTTGAGAGACCGCAAGCCACGTTCTGGAAGGTGTGCACAACAACTAGCGAAACCACTGCTCCTCCGAGCTGACTGAGGCTTGTGTTTCCAGCATGTAACGGTCACCTGGCCGTGACGCGCACCCAAAGGCGACAACAGGTGACAAATATGATATCTGCAGGTACTCCTACTCAGAACAGAGCTGTTAACAGGGCTGTAGTCATATGAAAATGAAAAGCATCTTCCATTTGGGGGGTTCTTTTATCACTTTGCTTAATAGGTTAATATTAATTCCATCTTTAATTTCAGGCAGTTATCTAGGAAAGAGTAAACTACAAGCGAGTTGTTCATAAACTCAGTCCATTAAAGCTACACCAAATAAGCCTCTCAAGGACCCTAGATCTGAGACCTCCAAACTGGCAAGCGACGAGTACCAAAGACCAAACTTGACTCTTTTAACTTTGCCTTGAATTGAAGGAGGCAGCAGTCAGATGATGCCTTCTTTCCTTGTCTCAATAACTTTTATATATTATATATATATTATTATATATAAATATATATTTATATAACTTTTCCTTACATTTTTTGTCCTTCTGAAGGAAAAGAGTTTGGGGGTATGGGATATTAGATCACTTTGCCCTAGAACTGTCTATTTTAGGTGCTCATTTAATGCGAGTGTAAATTTTCGTTAGAAAACAAGTGATTCCTTCAGGTGCAGATCAAGAGCCTCTGCTCCAACTCTGCCCACAAAGAAGACACTATGATTAGGGTGGATGATTTGTTAGAAATAACTGTTGTAATAAAATGCAATCCTTTCTGCTGTATTCTGAACGAATACCACAGTTCTGTCACACAGCTCCACAGATGGCAGAGCATATTGCTGAAATCGCATCCCAAATGGCTGTGTGGATCTACTGCTGAATGCATCCATATTCTACTGTGCAGATGCAGAAACCAAGCCCCCACAGAGGGGCAAAGCCTTCTTGGAATAATCATTTATAACAGCTCTGCAACACATCTCTCCACTATCACTATATTGACCAACATCTCATGTTGAATAATTTAAAAAAAAAAAAAAAAAAAAGGTTGAGGCTGAAACCAGGTCTATAGATGTGAAGAACACAAACATACACAAAAAAAAATGCTAGAAAAAGAGAGAGGTAGGAAATAATATAGAACAGAATCATAATAAAGCTTCCTTGATGGTCCAACACTTCTACTCTCATATCACTTCTACTCTCATATTGCATGAACAAAACATAATTTCTAATATGAAGCGCCTACAGCCAATCACTTGAGACCAACCAAAAGAAAAACTAATTTGAATTTATCACTCTGCATTCTTTCATGAAGAACAATCACATTTGCTTGCCTCAACTCTTCTAGGCACAAGAAAAATAGATAAGTCTTTATCTTTATTCTAGGCTGATCAATTCAGTTTCCCTTTTATATCATCTTCTCCTAGCACAAACCTTCTCCATTTAACATACTGCAGGCAAAGAGTGCAAGTTAAAATGCATTAGGATGAGATTCATCTAGTAGCTGCCCTCACAAGTATGGTACCTAAAAGATTCATCATAGCTTTATGAGTCAAAGTGAACTTGTCAGTTACGTTCTGGCTTTCCTTATTAGACCTACATAGAATCATAACGGTTGAAAAAGACCTTTAAGATCATTGAGTCCAACCATATATGTCTGATCTTAAAAGATGCGTGCACCATCAGTTCAGTTACTGAGGATATTTTGCTTCGTTCAAAAATTTCTCTGTTGTTTCTCCCGGTTTTGTCAGTTTTCACACAGTTCTGGGTAGGGATATCCAAAACCTTGCCTCAACTCACCTTCTTTCATGCCTATGAAGCTGTGTTAGGCACTAGGAATCAAACAAACCTTAGTCTGTATAGTTACTCTGCTAAGATACAGTTATTTCTTATATTCTCTACATCTCATTGCTCCACAGGCTACTGAATCTTGAAGGCCCAGGTGCAGACACAGAAATGAAAAAGATGAGCACCTAGGACATAGTCCTAACCCGACCTGATTGCCAGCACCACCTTAGAGGTGGGGAACGCAACATGCCTCAGGCTGATTTACAGACCATGCTGCCCCCATCTGGTCCTTCAACAGCTGCCTTCGCTTTCCAACCAGCCTGGGGACATCAGTCAAACATAGTATGCATGGACAGCCTCTGCTGAGGGGGTATTTTCCAAAGTCATCGCTATAAGCTTTATTAATAAAGACACTCCACGCACGAAGTGCATCAACGTTGGCACAAGCTTACGCAACTCACTCACCTAGTTCTGTTTCAAGCCTGAAATACAATCCAGAAAACTAGAGAAGACTGGCTCCTTGGCCAAAAACACACCAGCCTATTTATAGGCTAGCCCTCGAAAGGCTGAGACCTAGAAAGAGGCAACACATGATGAGTGCAGAGTGCTATGGTAAGCTAAAAAGCACTGTAAACTTTAGGTTCAAAAAAGTAAAGTTTGAATGGATTTCTGTTGATTGTTATTTAAATTTTTTAAAATTGCAAAATGTTCATGTTGACCTTTGGGGCAATAAGGTCAATTAGTGTGTGAGTAGCTAGCTGTAAGTGCTTCAGCTATTTGTCTGAAGAAACATGCATTCAGTGGTACGTTACTTCCAGCCTTGGAAGGTGACCTATTGTCTTCTGACATGTGTTTCTTCTACCTAATCTCTAAAACTCATCACCATCTCATGAAGAACATTCATGGTTATTCTTGAAGGTAGAAGTTCCTTATGGCTTGCTGTTTACTGTAGGCTCATAGTCCACTTGTCATCGAGTTGCAAACCTCACAGGGCAGAAACCCTTCAGCTACAGCACTTGAGATTTCAGAAGGACTTAGACCACTTGAATATGCTTGTGCTTGCCAACAACTCATGGCAGAACCACAAAGACCAAGGCAATAGGAATGAATCATCTTTTTTAGTGAAGTAATAGCAAGTTCACAACTGAATTGCAAAGTAGAATTCAGAGAAAAAAACAGCATTCCTATGAAGCATTTTTATGTATCGACTTGAATACAAACACGTACAAATTTACAAGTGCAGATATATATAAACTCACAATGTGCATATATTTCATGTTAACATTTCTCATAGAGACAGCTTAAAATGTGTTCTGGCACAGTTACAAATCCACCCAGACAGTGGAGTTACACCATAATATTGCAGTGCTTCTAAGCTCACATTATACATGCCACAAATTGCCCAAAATCTTGATTGGGACAGAAAGACTCAAATATTGTTCCTGCCACACAAATAATATTAATGAAATTACATACTGATTGTTTTGTCAGCAGTATCTTATATAGTTCAATTATTCGCTCAGCTGTGTGCTATTAAGAACTCAAATTTTACTGAGTTCTTAAAGAAGAGATCCTCCTATTGAGATCCGATTTTATAGGATCTTTAATCTAATGCTATGGTTTTATGTTTTGCTGTCTTGCCCCACTTTAAATCTGGTTTAGCTGGAAATGCAACAAGCTTGACAGAAGTTTGTCCCTTTAATGGGCAAAAAGGGACTTAGATAAATTAACAAATTCAAACTGATCTTCCCTTGGAGCTGCTTTGCTGTAAGTGCGGCAAACTTCAGCATCCTCAGCCCAGGAATGTCAGCAGCTCTGAAACTCTGCATCTCTGAAGTATCCTCACATGACTCGGCCTGCTCCTCCTGAAGTGCCGTCATGAACCACTTGCAGCACAGTGTTTACATAGAGGCAGAAATAAATACTCTAGTGCTTATCACAGCTGCTAAGTTCAAAGACAGTGATGACTGAGGTTTATTATTACAATGCAGCACTGTGGCGAAAAAATTAAGTGCAGATCTGACATTAAATTACAACTGAATTGTTTTTCTACAGTTTTTGCGTGATTTTATTAAACTGTGTTTTTTTTCCCCCCTTTTTCATTTTGTTTCATTTTTTCCTGAACTTAAAAACAGGTCCCTGCTTGGTAGAGCTGCTTTACACAATATATAGAGCATTACATTTACAGAAAGGTAGCATTCCGGTTCGCCTTGAAGACATCAATGCTGTAAGATGACTTTTAAGCTACATGCACCTTAAATAATGCAGCACTGCAATATTATCTTTTGCTTTAATGCCTCTCTTTCCAAAATGCCAAATGATTTTCCTTGGAAGCACAATGTATTTTGGCTGACTCTCCACAATCTTTTCTTAGCTCTTTAATGGACTTGAAGAGCATCCAATTAGGAAAAGAAACAAACAAGCACTAAGATTATTTTCCTACATGAAAAATATACAGCTTAAAGCAGAGACCACAGCATAGCTCATATTGCCTAGATATCTAGAAATATCTTAATGTTTCTGTAATTAAAAAATAAATGAAGTTTTCTTCTTTTTTCCTGATGGATTTTTGCCCAGTGATGCCTCCCTAACGCTAATGATAATTATGGATGAAAGTCTAACATAGGGCTTGAAAACAGGAAAGGTTTCTGCTAAGAGTTTCTTTTTTGATTCCCATCATCCACAGCAGTTATTCCATGTGAGCTTCTTCTAAGCCTTTAATGAACTCATTCTGGAAGGTACTTTGTATTAGCTGAAGATCAACACTTTCTTTCATCCTTAACACAAGGAAAAGCTAGATTCCTGTTGTACTTCACCACAGTAGGTTCTTCATCACTGAGAGCCACTTACTTACTAGCTCTTTTCTTCTATATTGTCCACTCCTTCAATAATGCCCTTAAATTGTCTCCGTTAGGTACTTCCTTTTTTAAGGGACCAAAAGCATGGGTGCACTATATCACCTTCTTCCAGGTGCTCTCCAAGTGCATCCTGCAGCAAGCGAGATACGTGCAGGAAACAAGACAACTATTTTCACCCATATTTTCAGGCCAGGCATTCATGAGCATGTGAAAAGACTTCCCATTCCTGTAACAAGTCACTGGATAAAGCAATGTATGCTCAAGAGCAGCATTTTCCTGGGATAACTGTACAGACTGTGTCTTATGAGGACCTGTTACAAGCACACGGAAGCAACTGCAAACCTATACTGATGATACCATATCCATGGAAAATTTTAGGATAGATTTGCCCTACAACCTCTTCCACATCTATTTAGAAGCTATTTAACTCATGGTACTAAAGTTTGTCTTTGACCTTACAGATCTGAAACCATCAAGTGTTTACCTAGGTAACTCATAGCACCAACGTGCTTCTTCCTTTCCTTTCTGCGTGAGACCAGGGCTCACAATGACGTATGAGACGTAGTGGTCAGGGCTGAGCAGACTGTGTCTTATACCACGAACACACAAAGGAAGAACGTCCGGCCAGAGCAGAGATGTGAGATACTTAATGTTAATCTCCAAACTTCACTGTGCCCATTCAGCATACAGCTGTACATTTGACCAAAATATAAAGAAAGGTTGCTCACAATCACTTCATTAAAGTAACTCCACAATTCAGCGTTTTCTTTACTTTTTATTTTATTTATTTTTTATTTCTAGACCAGTATAAATGCCTAAGAATGCTTTCACTGCTACATGTTACTTCACTTGTCAAACCAGACAAAGTTCCTTCAGAGAAAGTGGGGTTTTTTTTGGAAGTGTGCACAGCCGGACCACCAAATCTCTGGGAGACACCAAGCCCTGGGGAGCATAAGCATAAGCAGTTCACCTACTTGAAAAGGCAGCTTTTTCCAGGGCAACGTCATCAGTGCTGTGATCACAGAGGACTCCTGCTCAAATACTCTTGCTGTAAAGAAGGAGGCTTTCATTCAGCCAGTGTCTCTAACAGACTTCTCAACGACAGTCTCCATTCGCCCCACAGCCAAGAGCCTGCCAGATTCATCTCGAAACGTGCTCAGGGATCAGACCAGGATCACTTTGTTTTGTATTCTGCCAGTCTTAACACAGGGGAGACATATCCCGAGCTGAACTGCCATGCAGACACAGGGTTGAGAGGTTTTTTGTTTTGCTTTGATTGTTTGTCTTTAAGTAGAAGGTTTACAAAGATGTACAATGATGGAAAGATACTACAAACAAATGCTGCATGGGTAGACATCTCGGCTCCTACAGTAATGAAAATGAATTATATCTCATGTTCGCCTCCAATAAAATACTAAAACCATCCTAAAGAAACTCCATGGCTTTTTACCATGCATTTTGCCTCAAGTGGCTTTCCCTTACCTCATTATTCTGCCTTTAATGACCTTTTTTTTTCTTTTCTTTTTTGTAAATGTTCCAAGGTCAACTTGCATGGCTGCTCCCCATAGCTGACTTTGATTTCACTCCCGTACACACAGACACACACACAGAGCATCAACTACCCTTCAGCTCAGTTCATCAATCACCTCCCTTCCACAGGTCAAGAGTTAGGCATCTCTAATCCTTCTTTAAAAGTGCATTTATAGCACTTAAAAGCTGAATGGTCTTCAACTACTTGCAAGCCAAATCTCCATATAAAACAAATCACTCTTTAAAAAAGCTACCTAGAATGTCAGAGCAGGAGTCTACATTTTGCCCTACATTTTAGCATGCAATCTCATGTAAGTTTACACATTAGTTTTTCTCTCTAGAGCCTTTATTCGTTAGAGAAAAAAAGATATTGCACTAGGTAAGAGACAACTGGTTTGCTTTTTTGTCAATGAGTAAAATCTCATTTGCTGTTAAATATACGCCATTCACAACAGGAAGAATGGCCTTACTATTTCCCCAGAGACTTTTACGTAACTCTTTGTATAGTATCAGAGCCTCAAAAAAAGCTTGAAAATCTCTGCAAGAGCTGTTGAGGTCAGGAGGATTTCCCTAGAAGGGCATACGTGACTCAAAAATTAAGGTAAAAACATTTCAGTCTTGATCGTGCATCTCCATGGCTTCCTCCCAAGTTAATACCACGAACAAAACGGCACTTTGCCTTCAAAAATAGCAGGCACGCTACTAAGCAAACCTCTGCTGCATACTTAACACAAGTTTCTGCAACAGCAATATCCTCATTTTTGCTGATGGGGAAAACTTAGATAGGCAAGTACTGTGATTTGCTGCATCCCATACACCAGCTAGTTTGTAGAACATGCATTTGTTTCTAATTCCTTTCTAACTCCTTGCCTGTGCCTCTGCGGGCCCAGTGCCCAAATCCAGCAATTACTTCACAAGCACCCCGGCAAGGTTGGTGGGAGCGGGCAGCCTGTCTCTGTGTCTGGGCATCCTGCGCAGGAATGAGCACGGAGCAGCGCTCCAGCACGACCTGTGTGGGCCCAAGAAATGACCACCTAGCACTGGACCTCTGCAGCGTGGTCCAGTTTCATTAAAACCTCAGGCAAAGTCCATTTATTCTAAATGGCTTATGACTGCCTGAGGTGCCAACTAAAAACTAATGACACATGCAATCTGGCTCAGCTGCGGCCGTAGTCAACTGCTCTAGGTATGTGACCCATCAAGCCTGCATATGAGCACAAGGAACCCTGTGCAATCCTGCAGCGGAGCCTTTGGAGGGTTGTTACTCCAGGTGACTTCCAATGGGAGTGGAAAAGGGACAACCTCCCCCCCACAAACACACAGGACTGATATCATTAAAGCTGGCAGCAGGCGCAAGGTCATATGTTGCCTTCACATTGCTGAATCTGAATGAGAGCTCACTGTGAGTACAGACAAATGTCTGGCTGTAGGTCTCACAAAAAGCAAAACCTGTACCATTTTACACTGCTCTTGCTGTCCGACTCCAGTCCTGAACTTTCAATCATTTTTCCACATAGGAAATTGTGTTTATATCTAAATAAACACTACTTTGCCATTAAGAAAGTGTACTTCCAATTCACCCACCACCACTAAAATTTAATATCCAGATATTTTTAGGGACAGTCATTTTCTCAGATTATCACAGTACATCCTCATCATACCTAAGATACGCTATACTTGCTGCGGATGACCACGAACGCATTCCAATACAACTTGTTTGTCTCAGATAAAGGAAATATATACCCATGTTGGAAAAATTTGAAAGTCTGGAGTACTTAATTTTCCAGTCTGACAGAATAAAAGTCTTCTGTAAATAGACTGGGGTGAAGTATTTCAAAGGAAAACGATACTTGAGCGTTCACTTGAATTGGACATTTTCCTCTCAGCAATTATATGTGTTCCACTGTAGTTTGACAGCCCTGGTTTTCCAACATGTAAGCTTCTACAAGTTGTTCTCATATGTAGAAAAGGATATTAAAATCTTAAACTAGTTCTATACTTGTCCAGACAGCTTAACCTAAATTTGTCGTAATTGTGTCAGCCAACTTCTAAATCCCATTCAATCATTTAAGTACCAAGACAACTCTTGCTTAGCACTAGTAAGTGTTCCTCTAGGTTAGATCTGCAAATAACTTAAAATGAAGGCTACCAAACTGTTAGGAAGTAGCAGTTCCGTCTTCCTAAAGGAACTAAAGGTTTAAATCTTGGCATGGACAATCACAGTATTTTGAATATGTCCCATGTCAGTCTTGTGTTTTAAAATTTGTTAATCTCCTGCGCCCTGTTTCTCACCCCGAGAAGATCATAGATTTAGACATTACTGATTTTTTTTTAACATTTCAAAAGAAGAGCCAAGCAATTTACTGTAATAATTTACAAAATGCTAAAAGCTTTATTTAGAGGATGAAGCCCATAGAAAGGTAAATTTACTATTTTTTTGCTTCACTTGAAGCAATAGAAGGAAGAAACAGAAACCACATGTTTGGATGCTTTTATCCTCAAGGATAAAGAATGGAAGGAAACCAAGAGCTGTCTTGGCTGTTAGTTGTCTTGGCTCCTCTGACTACTTTGATAGAGACCAAGAATATAAAGGTCAGTGAAAATAAAAATCTAAAATTGAATACGTGACACTCAGAATTCTTTGCAGAAAGGCTGAGCTGCACTGTGCCAGCTATTAGAAACTATCTATCATCATCTGAGAAACCAAAAGTGTATATCAGAAAAATCAAAAGTGTATGGCTGATCAGAGAGAGAACACAAACCAGTTCAGTACGCTTTTAGTGGAAGTAACTATGATTTTTATTTGAAGGCTTAAAATGGATTTTTATTCTGAAACAAAATGATATGCAGTCCCCTCAACTGCTAAATGCGTTGGTGAACCAAGGGTATTAAAAGAGTCCTTATAAAGTTCAGCCCTAGCCAGCTCAAGAACTCAGTGAGTAGTTTCTGGCATTACAGCTTCCTGCACTTTGCCTCACCCCTGTTTAGGAGGATTTGAGAAACAAGTTTCAAAGAAAAGAGAGCCTATTTTTCCCCTGTCATCTTATGAAAGCACAAAGGAGAGAAGTTCAGTAACACTATGCTCTTAACACTAATTTCACCAAAGCAGATAAAGAGCTTTAACAAAGAAAATAGTTTCCCTCTAAAGTCACAGTAATTTCAAACATTAGGTGTATTGTAGATAAGTGGCAGTCAATTTCTGATCTACTTACAGCTGACATTTGTAAACGTCCGAATAAGCAGAATATCTGTCTTTCAGATTTGGACGCAACAGTCATGAAACTGGATTAGCACCTCAGGGTTTTCCATGTAATCAGATACTGTAAAGCAGCTCTTTCTCCATTAAAGCTGACCTTGCATAGTGACATTGTACCTTTATCTCAAAAATTAAAGATACTTGAGCTTTGAAAAATATTCTTTTAAGCAGTATATCATAACAGGCAGTATAACTGCAGCTAGTATGGATTGCTTCCACCTCTAAATATTACCCTCCTTCTTTACATGTCAATTTGTCTTTGAAATTTAGGATTTGATTTTGGTTATGGTGTCATAATCTGAAGTCAATATGGTGAGGCTTATAGAGGCACTATCTTTACTGAACAATTGCCTTCTTTCCTGCATGATTAAAAACTAGGCTATATAATAAAGCAACTTACTTAGCTGGTACTGAGACAATTTAAGTGCCCACTGCTATGTTTTGACATTTGGCAACAGCACCTTCCCTGAGGGGTTCAAGAAGTTCTTAAATAAGGCTAAATATACCTAAATAAACTTAAAACATGCTTCCCAAGGGGAAAACTAAGCAAAACCAAAATGCAGGAAGATGTGGGAGTGACACAGGTATCAATTCAACTCAGTCATGTTAAAAATGCCATCTACATGCTACCTCCTTACCCTTGCTGACAGTATTAATTTCCACCTTCCCCACTCTCCTAACTTCTTGACATTTAGTACAAATTAGTTAGATTACAAAAGAAAACACAATGAAGTTACTGCAGTAAACATACAAGCCCATTTCAAAATCTTGCAGTTATCTTATGTTGATTAAATTAGAAGGTGACATTTCAAATCACATCGCTCAATTAAGGACTATTAAACTTTAATGAAAAGAAATAAGCCGCCTAGAAGGTAGAGGGCAATCTGAGACCACGATTATCCTCTAACCCTTTGGACAGTAAGTATATAAATACATGAAACAATAAAAAGCACTGAAATACACTGCACTTGGCTACTTTATCAAACTGCTTACAGAAAGGAAGGGGATGATGCAAACTGTTAAGTAACTGTGCTTACATGGGAGGTGGGCATACTACCTGCAGGATTTGCGATATATTTACTCACAGGAAAACATGAAGTGATGTTTTGCACAAGAAATCAACTCTGTTCAGATACCTGGGAGAAACACCTTGTCATAACTAGATACTGAGACACTGATTTCTGATATCCAAGCATGCTACTACCAACAAAAGCACTGGACCCATGAAATCAAGTCCAGCAGACAGGATGAAGAACACATATTTCAAATTAATACCAGTTTGCCAATAATTTCCCTTTCGTCATTGAAGCAGACTGTTGTTAGATCTCATCTTTTACCACCTGCAAGACCACATCCTCAATTAATATTTCTACATTAAGGACCATATTTTCGAGCTCAGCCCCGTTCAAGCTTCACCACCACGCTGCTTCATGCAAAATCACATAAGATTGTTCACATTTTGTAAAGCAGACCACATAAAAGAGCATCAATGTGATTAAAGCATCCGTTGAAGTGATTTCTCCAGACTAGCTCCAGTGAAGAACCTGGACACCCCGTGATCAGGCAGGGCAGCGAAAGGCCTGAACAAAATCATCTCCATGAGGGCCTCCGAGGCCGCCTTTCCCCGGGAGGCCTCGGGGCTGGCGCGAGGCGCCATGACCACGCTGCGGCCCTGCCGATTCCCGATTCCCATGCCGGGAGCCGGGAATAGAGCGGCGGGGCTGCTGCTGGCTGTTGCATCAGACTCTAAGGAGACAGACGTTAGGCAGGAAGCCAGGCCCCGAAACACAACAGGAGTAGCTGCACACACACGGTGACTATTTGTGATGGCGGTGACATCACCCCGCTGAGGCGAGAGACCTCCGGGAACGCGTGCCAGCAGCAAACAAATACATTATTTGAACACGTACCGTCTGCTCTCCTAACAGCCTCGCAGGGTTTACGCACCTCAGAGCCCGTCAGCCCTCCTCTGCCCACCCCTTAAGCTGGGCTGCCTCCGCGGGCCAGCAGCTGGACAAACGCTGGAGCTCACAGAGAAACTCTCCCGGCCAACGGGGTGCTCATGAGCACCCAGCCTAAACCTGGCCAAAAGAAGGAAGCAAAACTACGACCACTCCCACGGGCAGCCTCAGTTCCACTTCCGTGGTAACGCAAAGAATATGCGTTAAAAAAAAAAAATTTACTGGAAGACACTACAAAATAAAATACAGTATTGATTTATGATAACCTTTTTACATGGTAAGCACCACTATATATCAAACACACACTGCTATTACACTAGCTTGTTCTCCAATGCATACTCATAAAGAGGAGAGGAAGTGTTTTGAAAGAAGCCCCAGAATCGCAGTATCCAGATGCACAATTTCCCTCTCTCCTGCCAAGCTTCAAACAAGAACTTAAAAAGCGCAACAAGAATCAAGCCTCTAATTGCCCCAAACTCGCACTTTGCAAACCACCACTGGGAGAGGCACAGGCATAAATCTTGACACAGGAGGAGTGGGAATGCCATCCCTCTCTCTTCGGTGTGAAATAATACTTTGTCAAACGTCATAAATCCATACAGCTTCAGTCCCGAAGGGTCTGGCACTGTGTGTCATGGATTAGCCTGGCTAAGGAAAGTGCCTCCTCCCCAGCTCCACCTGTTCTTCTCAAAGCAGCCACTGCCTTAGCAACGCCGCTCCTCCAGCACGCCAAGGAGATTCATTACTAACACAGTAATAGCGTCTTTGTGTGTAGTTCAGAAAGAGAGATTAGGCTGAAAATTTACCTTGATGCTCAGGTAAATAGAGAATTTTTATTTCTAAGGCTTTTGTACTTCTTAATTTGATTTTACTTGAAAATTCTTTTTTCCGGTATGTAAATTTTAAAATAAGCTAGAGCCTCAGCATACGCTATGTTACGCCTTATACAACCAAGACAGAGAGTTCCTTCCCTGCAAAGAATTTTACTCTTTGGAGAAGCACACTGAAACCTGATAGATTATAATTAGGCTGCAAACTCTATGCTCTCTGACTGTGAGGTATTTGAGCTTTTGTACTCATACGATGTGGCCTCAGAGGAATATATCCAATTTTAAATATGGACTAAATTAAAGATTTACAAAGCTGACATTAGACCTTTTGCTGGTTAATGCACACAGTGTTTTTTCTCCCTCTTTTACTGTTAAGAGAGCTAATCCTCTAGTTAATGAAAAATTAGAAAGAAAACCATCAGTCACCTGCCCGTAAGATATACGTCTCTAAACATGCAAACATCTTTTCCTACTCTTGATTCATTTCTTCTCATTTCAATCACCTTAACAGCATTATTACATAGAGAGCTTTCCAGCAAACTCAGACAGCTGATCTACGTTGTCTTCCTGCAATTTGATGCAGAGCTCCAGGTTGGGATTAAACCGACTTAAGAAAATTAACATAGTTTATCTTCCGTTCTCTCTCTCTCCTTTTTTATTATTTTTTTAAAATATTTTTTTCCAGAGTGCTGTCAATGCACAAGTTTGGGAGTAAAAACCGTTAGGCAAGTTAACCTTCTGCACAGCTATTAGGGGTGTCCTCCTAGCAGCAGCAGTAACCAGCTTCATCATGAAGGCCAACTGAAGTTTCCTCTGAAGTCAGACAACGACTCTGTTCTCGGCTAGGCAGGAGGCAGGTGCTCACTTTTGTGTGTGACAGTAGTTACTGTAAATCTTTTTTGGCTCTAATGGTGTTTTTTTCTCAGCCTGGACAATGACAACAACATTTGTACAATGCACGAGAATTCATGAATGCCTGGCAGCCTCCAGTATTGTCTCTGCAAAACGAACAAAACTATCTGTTTTTCATTCTACATTTTCAATTCAAGACCAGCTGGATTTTGCAAAAATAGGATTTTGTTCTGGGGAAGCAAATATCTGATTCATCCAAGTGAAATCCCATAACTGAAGTACATCAGAAGCAGCATGGACAGTTACCAAAAATGTTCTTCAGGGACAGAAACTAATAATGAAATAATCTTCCTCTCATGTACCTATCCCCAGGCAGGTACAAAAAGCATATCTGAACAGCTATGCTGGACAAAGGGCTACAGAAGATCATTTCTCTCAAGCATTGCACTATTAGGTCGACATCTATCCCAAAGTCCAATTAATTTACATAGCCTAGGTGGTGTGGCTATTACATGGACTTAGGTGGTGCTCTAGAATGGAAGCTTTCTTCGTCATCTTTGACTATTATCATCTTTATGAGAGCAACATGTCAGTCGGTAGCTAGTGAGGTCAAGGCAAGCAGACCGCAGCAAGGGCTAAGCTGGGACAAGTGCCGCATTCCTCTGAGTTGTGCGCAACGAGCATCCATGAGAGCACGAACACCATGAAAACCCGTAGTCACAGTGTCTCTGACTTCTCAATGTAGGAAAGTTCCCTACCAATTGACAAAGAAGAAAGGAAGAAGCAACTGGTGACAACAGCTTGCTGTTAGTCAGAACAACTCCTATCACTGTTTTCCCTCTATGGCTCCAGCCATCTGGCTACGGGGCCAGAGGTGCAGCTGGACTCATTTCAGTTCTGCCTGGAAACTCTTGTCACAAAAAGCATCAGGACACCAGTAGCTAAGAAATAGCCTCTGGCTGGAAGACTGTAGGCAAATGCAGAAATAAGAGGAAGATAAACCTTCCATTAAGGACCCAAGGTAAAATGCTTAGGTACAAATCAGAGAATAATCTCTACAAGTATACACAAAGAGAGTGCCAGGGTTTCACATTTAATATTTCCGTTAAGAAGTTATGGTGACAAAATGCACCTCATTTGTGCATGACTTCAAAATCCTGCATACTAAGTAGCTGCACTAGCTCAGAAAGTGCACGGCAAGTGCTAATAAAAGGTGATGCCCATAAACTGCACTACCAGAGCTGCAGACAGGAAAAGGAGCTCTGAAACATGCCTCGACAAAGAAAAAATCAGGAGTGCAGAGAGAAAAGCAACCATTAGTACAGCTTGCATCTTAAAACTCAATGACATCTCAGGGTCAATAAATTCAGTTGATTTCCAATGCGTTTTACAGTTCTTGCCATGTGAAATGCGACAGCAAAATCCAACATGCTATGGGAAGGCCACTCGCTCCTAGGGAGTGCAGGAAAATCAGTAAGACTGACTTCTCCTAACAAGACACATTCACAATAACTTTTACAGCACCCCATGCTGGTGCCTCAACCAAAAGAAATGGAGGCTCCGCTGCCAAGGTGATGAGGGAGAGAATGAAACCAGCAGCATCATTTGGGATGGGGGCAGGATGACTTCTGCTACTGATAACTCCAGCAAAGGCCTCTAAACGACAGCCCAGCGTGAGTGCAAGCACTTTGGACTAAAAGTGTCCTGCTTTCCAGCTCTGCACTACTGGGCTGTCAACTATTGGATAGGGTATGGATACTAACTGAATGCAAAGAATCCTGCCACGGTGAAATATTCAGTATTTCCCTGTGCTAAACATTTTGCAGAATTGAGATTCACTTAAGCAGGCTACAATTTCCTTCAACTCAACCCCTGTTGGGGAGGAAAGCAAAAAAAAAACTTAAAAGCTTTTAAAACCGCAAAGAGAAAGAGGAAGATGGCAAATAATTGTTTTGATCATTTCCTCATCTCTTTCCTCAACTCTTTGAGAAAGGCCACAAAGTTTAGACATTTTTTTTCTCTCTGTAGTGTAGCTTTACTAGGACTTCCAGAGTGAATGCTCAAAAAACACTTCTCTTGATGTTTGTGGAAAGCCAAACCCTGGCATACTGTTGTTAACTTTTTATAGTTTTCAATAATTAACTCTGTCTTTTTTTTTAATTACATCAGTGATTATTAATACTATTCTGCTCTAATGATATTGATGATATTGTATAGAAAGAAACATCCCTATTCCCTTAAATTCCCTTTAAGGGACTGGAGCATCTACCTTATGAGGAAAGAGTAAGCGAGCTGAGCCTGTTTAGCCTGGAGAAGACTGAGAGGGGATCTGATCAACAGGTATAAATACCTAAAGGGTGAATGTAGGGAGGAAAGGGCCAAACTCTTCTCAGTGGTGGCCAGTGACAGGACAAGGGGCAATGGGTACAAGTTGAAACCCAGGCAGTTCCATCTGCAAGTGAGGAGGAACTTCTTCCCTGTGAGGGTGCCAGAGCCCTGGCACAGGCTGCCCAGGGAGGTTGTGGAGTCTCCTTCTCTGGAGATCTTCCAAACCCGCCTGGATGCCGCCCTGTGCCCCGTGCTCTGGGTGTCCCTGATTGAGTGGGGGAACTGGTCCAGATGATCTCTAGAGGTCCTTTCCAACCTCAACCATTCTGTGATTCTGTGAAATGTACAAGGCAGGTGTACGTTTATCTTTTTGTTCTTTGGATTTTTTTTAGGGGTGGGGGTGGAGGGCAGAGTAAGTAAGGAATCCTAGTTCCTGTTGTCTGCGTTTAACACTCTAAGGAAACAAGTAGCAGAATCACTGAAAAATTAACATTAAAAATGGCTTAGATATAAATATACTATTGTTCACATTAAGTAGATTCTTAGCATAACTACACATAAGCAGTTATTAACATACCTATAAGGAGAAAATATTTTATCTGCACTCAGCTTTTTACATTTGCTTCACATGAAACCCACACTTTTAAGACTCCTCACTTGACAAAAGGCATTCTCTGCTCCCCAATCTTTACAAGCTATTCTCTTAAAATAAAAAGCTGAACAGTTATAAAGCATCTGCTTGTGTAAAAGAGTGATTCAGCAGGAAACATGCACTTGAAATACCCTTTACAAGAAAGAGCTTATTCATGCAGGGACAGTTGGCAGGGATATCTCAGGCTCCACTTGCATGCTCTTTTTCCAGTCCGTGTTAAGAGATTCAGATGGCTTGGAGGAAGCTAATCACCATTTTTATAGGCCATGGAAAGCAGGGTCTGGTTAGAATTGTAAATGCTTGCACCAGGGCTTTCCAAGTGAAAGCAAAGGGCTATAAGTTAATGTTCAACAGAAATTGGCAGATCTGCTGTACTCACTGAACAGTGCGGTCAGGTATGAATTGCAAGTGCACACATAAAATAACGTAATAAGTCAGACTGCTCAAAGTTCAGCTGCAGCATTTCAGACACAACAAACCCAAGGGGGAGGGAAAAAGGGATAAAAACAACAACAACAAAAAACCCTGCTGTGAACATGTGAAGTACTTTAACCAGCTGTAATCTTTCCAGAATTGCTGCTTGTGTGCAAGATGTGTTAAATCAGCTTTGGTGCAAGTCTGAACATAACCATTTTTCTACAAAATTCTTGGAAAATACAGGAAAAAGCGCTTTAGATCTGCTAGTCAGTACAAGCTGAAATCAGTGGGATTAGCCAGAAAATATTGTCTTTATAAGCTGGAAAGCAAAGTCAGTCATAGCCTGTCATAAATATCTTTAACATCAGCATAATCTAGAAATCATCAAAACCAGACTCACTTATTAAATGCAAGCAGAAAGAATAATAGGTTAAAAAAAAAAACCCTCTGAAAGAACTTTAAAAACACCTTATTTTTAATGAATTTTCTGTTTATTGTGTGACTCACTAATACAATGACTGCACTGGACCTAGATGAGATCATGTCAACTCCGTCTGAAGTTTCTGATGTTATATTTTAATCAGTCATTTGAATGTGACAGCTGTTCCATGTGAAAATACTTGCACTTTTGAGTTATTGGACGAGGATGTGTATTTCATAGGCACATAAGTGTGTAATTCATACTTGGGCAGACAAAATCAGACATGATGCAACATCAGGTTTACAGCCACTTACTATTCCAAAAATATTCTGAAGAAATAAGCATCATTCCCGTAAAGGTATAGCCCACAAAACCACAAAAAGAGGACAGTATTACAGCTAAATGCAGCATTAAAGGCTACTACTGGACATCTAGGTTTAAAATACTATTCCTACTTCCTAATTCACTTAAGCCATGCCACTTAAACTAACAGTAATTTGTGCCATGGTGGTAGACAAAATTCGTAATATATTAAGTATCTACCTCAAAAACAAAGTCAGAAACATTTTAGAAATACAGAATAATTTGCAACCCATAGTTGAAAAAAGTGATCTTTATTTCAGAAACTATTAGGAAAAACTTTAAATGGGTCTTTAGAAATAGGCCCTAAACAGTCAGCACCACTGTGACAAATACTTTGTTTAAAAAATAGCTGTTTCATAAACTACAGGTATTTGTCTCAACACAGCTCAGGCAGAAGCACACATCAGGTGCCAAGTGCACCTCACGTATGCGATGCCAGTAACAAAGGAGAGAAAACACCTCGCATTGCACTGGGTGCCCAGAGAGAGGAATCCTCGTTTGAAGACACAAGAGAAAGATGCACAAAAGGGACTGCATGCAGTACCACATTTAGCTGCCTAAACGAATCTCACACTTTTTGGATCCTTTACCATACTGCAATATTGACAGAGGAAAGGAAGCATCTGGAAAAGGAAGTATTCATCTATTAGGAAAATGTCAGAGTTACCATTCTACCATCCAACTACAATACTAAATGTCTTTTATGTCTATATTTGCAGCCTTCAGTAGCAGCAGTCACACGCTCTCACTCTATCATGTGAACTTAGACCACACAGAATGTGCTCCAAAAAATATCTCTTTCTAAAAGAAAGGTATCTTCAAATAGCTTTCAGAAAATGTCAGCTATATAACTCTGCGCTAGGATTTGCACATCACAAAGCAGATGAAATTAATTTAACTGTATTGCTGTAAGATGAATGAAAAATGGCATTACAAACGCTTGTCGTGCATGTAAGCAAGCCGCAAGGTGTTGCTTGTGCTCCTGCAAGTTTTGGATTCTTCTTTGTGGCAATGTGTTCTCTTCTGTTTTCAATTAAAAGCATAAATTTAAAATACCTGGGAAACTTGAGGTGTGTGTTTGGAATTAAAATACAATACTCATTATGTTTGGGGACTCGTCTGTCAAACTTAAACAGTGGTGAAGATTTGCACGTCATGCAATTCCAGTCTTGCTGCCCTTGGCAAATGAAAGAAGTTTGATTTTTTTTTTTTTAAGAAAAAGTTAAGCATGTCACACTCCATAAATAATGCTTTAAATAATTTACTTGCATTTTTTTGCTTGTTTGTTTCAATAGCCTTGTGCTGACAGCAGTACTCTGATGCATTAAAGAAACCGCATTTAATGACAAGCTTTAAACACTTGATTAGAAATTAATCCATCAGGATTAATTGAGGAAATGAACTGAGGAAAAAGAAGGTTCACTGGTGAAGACAGCACTTTCTATTATTATTTATATCAAAGCCAAAAAAATAAAGCTGAGCCAAAATGGTCCCTGCTATGATTTTAACCTTCTTTGTAGGCATGTGAACCAACATAAATTTAAACATCATGGTGCTTTTGAGACGCTACTTAGATATTTGTCTTGTCATGAGGCACTGGCATTTGTTACAGCTGCACTCAAGAATGGCAAGTCATGCAGTAATGTAGACACTTTTAAGATTACTTAAACTTTTCATACATATTCCTGTCAATTTACAGAACCTAAATAGGCTCTTGTATTGCCATTACATCCTGAGTTGAGGGCTTTCTCTCAAAATGAGCTGATTTCTGCCATGCTAAGAAAGCAAGCTTTTGTCTTTCACTCCTAGTGCAAGAGTCAAGTCGGAGCTGTGAAAGCTCTGTGGCAGGTGAAAACTTAAAATACTGCTTAAGCATTGCAAATGTTGAATTAAATTTCAATATTTACCTCCTCTTCCTAAAAAAACAGAAGCCCTCCCCAGAGTCAGGTCTTACTCTCACTTAGTCCCCTTCATCCATAGCTCAGACAGGACTTCTGTGATAAAGTGATAAAATACTGGGGATGGCTGAGGTAAAAAAAGTGAAGAAAAACATGTATGTGTACATATATATGTGTGTGTGTATGTGTGTGTGTGCATGCCTAAAAATATATACATATGCATATATATATATGTAGTGAAGAGGAGAAATTGCAACAAGGAGGCAAAACTGCTTGGATATGCAGCCCTTAGTCTTTCCCCTGATGAGCATGGATTCCCACCCACCCTTCCTTACCTTGGTGATTTAGGGCGATGCGGTTAGACGGTTCTTGGAATCCCGGTTCCACCAGATCCCGCCGACCATGAGCTGAAGTCTGATCTACATTGTCCTAAAAACAAAATAGCAGAGAACCTTATCAAAAACAGGCATTCTGTGTTCCCTGTAAGCTGTGCTGCTCAGAGCCAAAAAAAAAGGCAAAAAAAAAAAATCTTTGCCATAACTCTGAAGGAGGAACTGATATAGGAGAAGTGAGAAAAAAATATAAATACACATAGGGGCACGCAAGATGGTCACAATAATACAGGCAGGCATGAATCTAGAATACATGACGGTGCTGTTTGTTCAACTCTATGTCAGTTTTATGTCTCAAACTGGGAAAATGTGATGTAAATGTACTTCCTAGCTTAACAAAAGTTTTCTTCTTGCATCGAATTATGTAGAGGCTTGGGGCTTTGTTTTCTTTAATTCTAAGACTGTGGCTTAGGGATTTGTAACTAATTAACTGGACTGAAACAGATTCAGTAGTGAACTACTAAACCTCAAGAGGAATCAGAAGTTCACTTTAGATAAACATCCATGATTCCGGTTGCCAACCTGATTTTTTTTTTCATACTAGAACTCCCACAAGATCAGGTTTCAAGAAGTTCTAACAGAGATTCAGTTTGGCTAAGTCTAAAATACCACAGTTTCTCACAGATCTTGCCAAAAAAAAAAAAAAAAAAAAAAGAAAATCATTGGAGAGAACAGAAAAGATGAAATATAAACAAAAATTAAGCAAAGTAAGATAAGTCATGCTGATTTTTAAAAGCCACAATATGAGAAGCAAATTTGGTGTAGGTGCACAGTTTTACAAGCTTGCCATAACCTTGTAGATACCATCTGGGGTGGGTATGGAAAGCCAGAAGCAAGGTCATGAAATTCCCTGTATTAGTAGATTAGGGCCCATGGGCTGTGCTGCAGTGGCATACATGACTGTATACGCATTGCTACCGTGGCCAACACGTGAGATAAATCCAGTGGCATGAATCACACTCACGTCAAAGCCCAGGAAGCACCTTCACAGCAAATGACATTGCAATTGCGCCTGAGCGGGAGCACACGCACAGCAACGCAAGCACACGCAACCATGCGTCTTCTGCCTGACATTCCCAGGTTGCAGAAGTTAATGCTCAAAACCCTGATTTGTGCAATGCCCTGGGATAAGAATGGCAGAGAGCTGTATGGGATATGAAATTAAAAATATATTTTATCTGCCCTCCAGAGAGACCAGCTCAAACAGTATCAGTAGCGCCTCTGGAGAGCCCATCCCTCCCTGGGACACCACATGGCCCTGAACCAAAGCAGACCAGAACACCTGAACTCTGGTTTCGTGCAGGGAAGTTGGGATTTAGCAATAGCTTGAGGTGCCTCTGCAGGATGCAGAGATACCCACAAAACAGGGAGCCTCGTGCCCCAAAAGCTTAGCACAGTTCCTTCGAAGCCTCCACGGATATGAGCAGGGAGGAAAAGTCTGAGTCAAAGCTTGGAGCAGCAACATGTGATAGCAACAGAAATGCGAGGTGGAAGAAGACAAAGCAGTCATAAATTATATGAGAAATGAGATTAGAAGCGCAGATGTGCTCAGATCCACAGGCCTCCTCAGCAAAGCTGGAGACTAGTCGCACAGAAAGGGACTCCCAGAGCTGCGAAGGGACAGCCGGGTGCTCCCGGCAGAGGGGAGGTGCTGCCTGCGGCCGCGGGCAACCAGCCCTTCCCCAGGAGCTGGGGAGCTTGCCGGGGGCTCGGGCGAAGGCAGCTCCCAACCTGGGAGCACCGGGCGGCTTTAAAGAGCTCGCCGCGTGACCGCCGGGGCCTATTTCTGCAAGTCCTTCACAGGCAAGCAGTGGTGCTTGGCCAGCAGCGGCACAGCTCAGACAGACGTGGGAACAAGGTTAAAAAAACATACACAGATTTAATATAGATGAAGTTCTGTAATAGCTGCGTGCCATGCCGTCGCGGTGCGGGCAGCGAGGCAAGGTGGGCACCTGCCTTCGTCCGTCACCCCCTGCCCCCACAGGGCTCTGAGCTTGCTCCAAGCCACGTGCTTCCTCCGCATCCAGACCCGCCGCCAGCCCCCTTGCCCACCAACGCTCCCAGCGCGAAACTAAAGCACCTTACTTCACTCACCGCATCGCCCGGCTATTATCACTGTATTTTTAGAAGGCAGTTTGGGCATTCGCCCTCGCTAACGGGCTTGCATGTGCTGCCTGCCCCGTCGGGCAGCTTCTGCCCTCCGGGCTGATTAATCAAGTGACAAGGCAGCGTGCTCGCGGGAGCTGAAGCAAGGTTTATTTTTACAGAGTCTCTTAAAGTGCTTGCGATTGCCCTGACGCCGCAGGTTAGCTTGCGGGTGCCTCTGCAGATCCGTCCTGTGCCGTGCGAAAGCGCCTGCATCGCGTCGGGAGCTGCTGTCCATCCACCACCAGCACCATCTCCCTGACCAGGACAACCTGGGATTATTTTCCAATCCTTAGCCAAGCCTTTCAAGTTACGCTTATTTGGCTGTCACATACCCTATTTACTGCTATTTGTGCTAGCACGGTAGCTGCTGCGGTTATCAGGGAAAACACGAGTTCTGACGTTTTAATCAGAGAGAGACTCCACCGGCCGCACAGCAGAGCGGCTCTGTCGCCTGCACACGTGCTCCTCAGCTGCCTTCCTTGGCCCTGAGGGCTGCTGTTCCCATCTGCAGATGAGCTCAGCACAGAGCTGCACTTACAGCTTGGGGCTGACCGGTGCCTTACTCACTGTTATGACAGCTCTCATCCTGGTCCTTCAGGAAAGCTTTTCCAGGCATTCAGACTGATCTTACAGGCAAATAGCATTTAAAAGAGAGGAAGCAGACCCATGAGCACAAATAACAAGCTACCATCTACACTTCCGTTCTCCCCTCCTTTCTTTACAAAGCAAGCAACGTGAATTTAACTGAAATGGAAAAAGCTGCAAACTTTAGTAACAGGGGATTTCCAGGCCTCTAAAGAGAGCTACTCTAACTCAAGCAGCCACTGGAAGTTTAAGAGATTAAGGATGGACACAAGTGGCAGCAGAGCTTCTCGGAAGCCCCTGGGAGCACATCCAGACTCTGCACGTCCAGACCACCAAGACGACAGTGCCTGGGTTTGGACTCGCTGCAGCCGTCTGCAAACCCACACAGCCGTGCCCCTGAACAAAAGGTTCAATTGAGCAAGAGTCACGCAGGCTCCTGCCAGCAATCCCACAGCGACAAATTAAGATCATGACATACTTCTGATGTTTGTACACTGTCCAGCACAACAGCAAGCAGAGGCAGACGTGCTCACGGGCTGCACTGCAGTCTAAGAGGCGGCCAACGCGGAGACGCCTCGGTCTGCACAGCAGCTCTCAGTGGCCATGGCACACTGCTGCCCACCTAGCCACGTCACTCCGTTACACTACGCCCCGTGTCTCAAATCTAATCACGCAAGAAGAGAAAATCAGCCAGCTCATTACCTGAGCCACCTTAGCTTGCAGGCAGCCTGCATGAAGCCAAATTAAGTACTTTCTGAGAGCCCAGACTGAACAAACTATAGCAGAGGTTTCAAGTATAAGAAGGTTCGAAAGAAAGCAGTTATTAAAATTCACTGATGAGCAGTCCATCAAGGGCTATTAGAAAGTGAATATAGCTCCTGGCTCAGGGAATCCAGGGGCTGTAAGGGGAACCTTGAGAAATCACACTCTGTCCTAGGTCTCTGCAACTTACTAGTTTGAGAGACTGAATGAGGAGGCAGACGGACACCTAGATGCAGAGGTGGATGGACAATTCCTTGGTCTGATCCCAGACTACCACACTCAGCATGTTTCTGCGGTTCCCTCTATTTCACTTGATAATAAACAAACTTGACAGCATTTCTTCTGAGGGTGACTTCATACCATTCTTCACAAATAAAGAACATTTTGCATGCAAGCATTTTTTTTTTTTTTACACAAAGTTAATAAAGGGATCTATGCCTGTTTCTGCATTGCTTTCTAAGCTTTTTGAATTGTGTTTCTGCACCTTTGAGTTACTTAAAGCCCCATACTTTACAAGGAGAAGGGCAGAATCAGTTATGAGAAATGATGAGTATTCAACTATTTACCCAGGTGGACTTTCCTTTAGTTTACTGGTATCTACAGACAGACCCAGATCAATGTCTAAGCTCTAATTCAAACTCCAAGGTCTTGATCAAATAGTAATGCATGTGATGCTCCTTCCTTAAGATTTAAGTCACTGGGTTTCCTAGCAGCTAAATACAGCAGCACAGTCTCCTAGCATAAAGCTGTTTGGTACAACATATTTTCAGCCTGTCTTACCACTGACACCCCAAAGCATAAGAAAATTTGTCTCAAATATAGCTGTGAGTGAACATCAAGGCTTTGGGGTTTATCCAAAGTTATTGTTTTGCATACAATTTCAAGTTTACTGAAGCACAGTTTATGTCTTTTACCATCTTTTCCTAGAACTGTTTCTGGGGTGCTCCAACCTCAACTTCCCTGGGTTAGTGCTTAACATGCAATGGAAAGGAAGGAGGGGAAAAAAGGTTTTGCACACCAGGCAAAAAACTTAAAAAGTACATTCTCAGACAAACCACATATTACATAATTAAAGAGCTGTAACTAGCTTTCCAACCTCTTAACTATAGTCATTTGGCTAGGTAAGAGCCAACTGAAAGGCTCAGTAAGTCAACAAAGCAACTGTGAACCTAGCATTTTAACATTCCTCATTGCTAAGAGAGCTTGTACAAACACGGGCTTAAAATAAAGCCACTTAGGTTTGTCAAAAGTTAGGCTCTATCCTGAAGTAGCAAAGCCACTGACAGTTGGAATTCACCTGATTTTACATTACTGACTGTCAGCAAAAAGGCCAAACAGTTTTGGATTATTAGAGCTGTGAAGCTAGAAGGCACATTCCTTCCAAGAGCCACCTGCTACACTGCATCACCTCCAAACGTGAGCACTGTGAATCACAGAAAACACACAGTAATCTGGAAGGTGCACAGACCTTCACTACCCACACACTCCTACAACCCTCACCAGGCTGCAAAGCCCATCACATACAAATGCAATACCCACAAGAATCACCACATGCCATAAATTAAGAAAGAAAGAAAGACAGAAAGACAGGAAAAGAAGCAGGACAGACCTGTGCCCATGGTCTATGTCTCTGCAGTGGCAGAGGGAATTTGTTAAATGAAGTTGTGATCACAGGAATTATATTACACCCCATGATGCAGGGGAAGGCAGACATACTTGCCAATCTGACCTTGGAAGAACTTCTCTTCCGACCCCTACCTGAGTTTTATTAGCCCACTGCCCAGAAAATGCTACAATTCAGAAAAAAAAATGGGATTTTCAGATCCAGTCTTCATCAAAATCCAGTAGTGTATACACTCCAAATCAATGAAGTGTGTCCTCTTCAACATCAAAAAAAAAAAAAAAAAAGAAATTGATTATATACAGAGAAAGTGCTTTGCAGTGAGGACATTTCAGATTTATTTTGAAGAATATTATCAAAGCTATATTCTTGGTCTTGGTCTGCACTGCAATTGCTACTGGGACAGTATGGTTTCGCACCAGAAGATACTTTCAGTAACTAGACAATTTCTTCCATTAAAAAAAAAAAAAAAAAAAAAAAAAACACCTTATGATTCCCAGGAAAAAAAAAATCCACCTGGTAAGAGCTGGACTACAACAATCAGTCTTCCCAAAGTTAGGTTCTTCTTTAGCAAGGTACAAGTCAGCACTTCATGCTCTCTAAAATCCTCAGCAAAGAACTTCCACGGCATACATACTTGTGAGCACTACAGATGCAGCTTTTACAGGTTGAATTTTGTAAAACCAGCATTTTTAATTCAACTGCAACTGTAATTTGACAAAAAAGAAGCTTAAAATAAAATAAATATCTCACTAGATATTGTCCTTTTAATACAAACTAACCACTTCTGCAAGAATTTAGCGGGTCTGCACACAGTTATTGTACAGAGAAAAGGCTCAAGTATATCCCACAGCATGTACATTTTGGACTAGGCCTCATTTATCATGGTAGAAGAGATTCAATGCATCATGGTTACTGTCTTTTAATCATCTAGCAAGAAGGGAATCCAACTGACAGGCTTAGAAATGCTAAAAGCTTTGTTCTATTTTTAATGAGACTAAACCACTGTGGCTGTTAAGAGACAGTTTACATAGTTCACAGCTAAAGTAAAGTCTTGAAATACAGAGGAAAAAAAAGTGCACAAGATTCTCAGTGAAAGCAATCACTTCTTAAAGCTGTCTTCAGCTAAGCACTTACAGAAATGAAGCATTTATTTTCTGATGAAATGTCTTTTTGATTCATTTTTAACACACACACTAGGCTCCATTTCATTTCTCACAGAACACCATTGAATAAATGCAGTTTATGTTAGGAAATAGCATTGGTTAGAGATTTTCACAGCAGAAAATTATATGCTCATACGGAAATTCTGTTTCCCCTATTAGTGCCCACATATCCTGACAATGAATCTTTACTTTGTACTTAACAGTAAGTTAGCTTTACCTCCAAAGCAAGTCAGTCTCACTGCCAAAGAACTGCCACTGGCAAAGCTACAAAACCCCTACTTTACTGCATATTTCAATTTTTTTTTTTTTTATTTTGCACAATATTGACTCTATCCATAAGGTTGCTGAAAGATCTATGTTCTGCCAGAGAACACTGTATTTGGTGACAGCAGTTAAAAAGAAACTAGAGTTTTGCTAATATAACTGAAGAATAGATAATAGATAGACGAAGGAAAGATGTCATATTCCTCAATAAAAAAAGGAAAAAAAAAAAAAAAAAAAAGGAAGCTTTCCTGTGGGATCATTCTACTTAAATGGAGTTAAAACTATAGCAAGACTGTAATGAACTTGGGCACTTAGGCACACATCTGTAGCAGCTACTGCACTGATAGTGCTCACCCAATCTAAGGGAGCATTTTACCTCTAGGAAGGCTGGTTGTAAAACTCTACCCTCATAAGGGTTCTTGAACATGCCAGCTTCCCAGGTCTCGTTCAAGTTGCTGAAGTGCCTGGGCAGACTCCACTCCCTCCTTACAAGAAAGCGGAAAAGATGAGTAACACATACGTTGCATATTTGCAATGCAGGTGCTATAGAAAACTTCAGCATATCACACACCTGCCAACACCAACACACCAGTCAACTCAGTTTCCTCATAACATTTTAACCTGCATTACAAAAAAAAAATCTCACATGTTCTTTCAGGAGAAGTTGTTAGGCACAGAAGGAGGGTACAAGTTATCTGATCATTTTCAACCTGCTGCCCTCCCCAAACTCATCAGACCTATGAAATAGAAGGTAGCTCATCTGTACTACTTGGCATCCAAGCTACTACGGCTCTGATTATAGCAACGCTGGCAGCCAGTAGCTTCTAAGAATACTGGCTCTGGGATTTGGGTTTTGAAAGCACCCTGCGTGAAGGAGAAGGGAGACGTTCTACGAACTGCCTTGGACAGTCTGTCCCGTCTCACGCTAATGCTGTCCTACATTAACTTTCTTGGAAGACTCGATGCACCAAGAGGTGCCCTGCTGGACTCTGGGATTTGGCAGTGCAGAAACTCATCTGAGTGACCCCAAGTGGCGGGAGTTTCCAAAGGGAAGAGGAAGGTAAGCTGTGACTTAGCTGGTAAGAACTGGTGTTTCTCTGCAAGTGCACTCTTTTTAAGGATAGGTATTCACAAATACACTTTGGAGAGAAGCAACTAAAGCCAGATGGCCTAAATTACACTTAAGTGCATGTTTGCTTTTAGCTAGGTACCCCTGAAAATTCAAGAGTGGTGAAACTCTCAAAAAGGAAGGAAAATAGCATGAAACAAAGCCAAGAGACTGATATCGCTGGAAAATCTGTCTCTTCTTTTAAAGGCAGTAATACTGCTCCCTTTTGTTTTCTTGATGGTTCAGGTTTGAAAGGGGCTCGTAGAGACAGAGCTGATACAATAATAAACTTCCTACATGGCAAAGGCCACCACATTCACATTTGTTAGCTGATCCTATGCATGCTAAGCCTTCAGAGCACCAATGAAATTGTTTCTCGGGTCTTCACCTTGAAAATCGGATGAATTTCAAATGCCATGATGATCAACATTATATATAGGAGCGCTCTGCTACCCTTACCGACTTCAGCTGTCAGCAGTTCAGCCTCTCTCTGCCTTTCCTAGCCTATCTACTCAATTGCTGCAATTCAGGGTGTGCCTGATAGCTCTCCCCTCTCACCCTGGAGAGCCATCCTTGGCATTAGAGAGCAATTAACTAGGTCTAGACATTGCTGTCCCATTCAACCGAACATCTGATCTTAATTATGTTGCACATCTTTCTGCTTAAAGAACCATCTATATCTCCTGCATGGTGCCATCTGTCCCAGAACGAACTCCCCACCTCAGACAGGGATGTTAATGCTTCAGGTGGCTTGCTTTCTTCTGGATAGGGAATTAACTTTGCAGGCATCTCCCAAACAGTAAGCCTTACTACAAGAAAGGTATTCAAGATCTCAGAAATGAGGCAGAGATTCATATATCGCAGCTGACAGCTCTGTAATTTACTATAAAACCCAGGTATAGCTACTCTAAACCACGCACTCCTGCCTTTTCTTCATTACTAGTCCAGCCTCGGTTGTAGAGTACACTGCACTCACACACAAACCACGCAGCAGGGTTTCAAACTTTCAGAGCAAACCAGTACAGTAATTTAGGCCAAGAAAATGATGGAGTTTAAGACAATATATAAGTTCTTAAAAAATAACATTGTCCTTTTGTATTGCTCACAATGTGGTGTGTCTTCAGGAAAAAAAAAAAGAAAACAATTGCCAATAAAAGCAGATGTACTTATTTCATATTCGAATTTTATTGGATCTTCACATTTTCAAAAAAGTGACATTACTGTATATTTCTCACTAGCCATTAAAGCAGTTTTCTTAAGGAAAATAAAATAAATCCTCAGTAGGGTGTTGCTTTATTAGGCTTCATAAAGCTACTGCTCCCAAATTTTAGTGCAAGTAAGACAGTATTTCCAACACAAACTGTGCTACAGTGCCACCTACATACAAATTCTCTATTCAGAACAGTTTGCAAGAATCAGAACAAAATTAAGACTAACACCAGTGATTTGGATGCTTTTAGTACACCAGCACCTTACCACTGTTTCTGAAAATGAATGAAACATGATGTATTTTTACCATCTCCATATCCCTTAATAGAGTATGGTAAAGAAATCAATAATTTCACTACAGTGAAATACTTTTTAGCATGACAACTTCTCTTGGTAGATATTTTACCTATCTCTGATTTATGAAAATCCAGTTATGAAATGTGCTTCAGTTGTTCCAGTAGTACTAAGTGTTTTCAAGACTATGTTTTCATAGTCTTGACTTTTTCTTGTTTTTTTTAATGCACGGTTTGCCACCTCTGCCCCTCCTTAAGGCAAGTGAGCTAACTGGAGGTAGCCCTAGCAATTACCCTGCATCAAGAGGGATTTATCAGAACATCTTTATTGACTTAGCATTCTGTAAGGGAGGAAAATTCTGAAAAGCTCAGCAATTTGCATTTAAATAGTAACAGATTACATGTAGAGTTGCAAGCTGGAAAGCCCAATACAAAGTGTAAATCTTTAGTTTTTGCACAAACTGGCACTGGATTAAAAAACTGCTCACTAAAAGCAAGACTGCCAATCACCTCTTCTTATGTGTGGAGGCTTTTTTTTCTTTTCCTTTCTTTTTTTTTTTCCCCCCAACTTGTTCACAGCAAACAGTGTTGAGTGACTGCTTATTTTGATACTCAGGTTCTCCCTGCTTTCTGCGGAGGCCTACTGGATACATTCAAAGAGACCCAGAGCACTTGAGAACGTACACTGCAACATTTTAATACGGTGAACAACAATTGCTCTTTTAATTCTGCCTAAGCTCCCTTGAATACTAGGCCATGGTAAGATGTCACCAGATCAAAGAGCTTTCATAATTGCCAGCGTGTTACTGGAGGACAGTATCGTGTGCCAAAAATTACAACGGTAGTACATGAAACAAAGCAAACAAACCAACCCAAACAAGACCTGCATGCACGGGGTCTCCAAACGATGATAGATTTCAACAGCTGTGCAAAACCTGGTCAGTCAGAAGAAAACTGTTTCCAGCTTAAGAACCCCAAACAAAGCAAAACAACAATAAAACCCATAGCATGTGTGCACATACTGCAGCATTTCATTGCACTGGTCTTAGTAAAGCAAAAATGCTACAGCTACTAATCACAAGACCTCTTTTCACCAAATGGGCTTTGGCTGTTGACTCCAAGGAAGCTGTCAAATTAGGATTCAAGGGGCTTTGCAAGATCTTTCTCTCCCCACTTTGCCCCGTAAGCCAAAGAACACGAGGGAAATGCAGGAATGCCTTACTCTGTGTGTAAGCAGCCACCACGTTTGAGCTCAGGGAATGATTAACTCCAGAGTTCATGGTGGTAGGTAGCCTCACAGCACCACCAGTATTTACTGCATCGCTTCCTGTTGGGTTTGAGCTACTTTTTTTCTGACCTGAAAGCATAGGCTGATGGAATAGAAGTAGTGAAAAAGATTCCTGCAGAGATTAAAGTCAAAGCAGAGATCAAATAAAGAAACAGTAGAATGAGAAAGAAAGAGATAAAACTTTGAATTAGGCTTCAGAAGAAACCTTTGAGTCAAAGTACCAAGCCACCTACTGGATATAATTGTACTGAAGACTATATCATCTACTTAAAGCAAGAAACTTAATTGTTGCGAATTACCTGGGAGTTCGTTAGCATAGTCCAGCAACACTGACACCTTGTGTGTAATCCATTCCCAAAAGGCACCTTACCACATCAGTGTACTCCTGCTCTGGAAGATGCTTATGGAACAGGAGTGAAAATTTTCTAATCTTCTGAGTTCTGTTTTATTCTAAGCTGTTGGACAAGTCATGATCCAAAGATAAAAGTGCTCAGTGAACTATTTTTCCAACCTATTCTCATCCAACAGAACAGCTGTATCTTGCTACTTAATCATCCAACCAAGTCACATTCCACAGCCAGCAGTTTATCACAATTTTGAGGGTATAAAGGGCTCCAGGAAAAACATTGTAAGATGCCTTGCGATGGAAAAAGGCAAGATGCCTTTTTAGCACATACTTACTACATTTAGTTAATATATCAGTTATGTGAGAGAATGATCTTCTTTCATGAAGAAGTTTTATTGGCAGGTGTGCAGGAAGATGATATCAAACTTACATCACACTACTCTAAACTTCCTGACTTGCAACAGGGGACAAATAGGCACTTCCAAGCCTTAATTCACATTCAAATTAGAAAGCAGGAATCAGATTTTGCAAGTATACCTAAAAACAAAAGGTATAAAATGACTGTCCCAAATGTTAATATTAATATTAAATAGAGAAATTCCAACACGGTAATTTTTTAAAAAATTACATAAAATTGAAGATGCGTATGTGGGTAGATACTCATACTACAAATTGCTCTAATATATGGGTATCTGCTACATTTAAGGGGCAAGCTAAAATGATCTAACTAGTACAAACTACACATAAAACACTCCACATATGCACTAAAGAATCTTGTTTTACACATGAATGATCCCAGACCTACCTTCTGCCACAGTCCAACACAGTGAGCTATTTATTCTAGCTAAAACTGCAGATCAAGATTCGATATAGAAGTAACTAACTGTTAAATTTCAGAAACAAGTCAGAACAAGAAACGGACGGGGGGAAGTGAAATAATAGTTTATAAATCATATTTACTACTACATTCCTCCCATATCCTTTGTCATTTATTTTAGCATATTCTTTTTTAAAATCAGGAGAGAGAGCATAGAAAAAAAAATGTAGTAGGGGTATAGGGAGTGGAATGGTACTCAAAAATCTAATTTACTATGGATATATGATTTGCCATCAGATTAGAGGGAGGTATTCTAAAGAATAATTCAAGAAAAGGCATACTTCTGATGTACAAAGTCACTCGCTTTACATTCAGGATATCTGACAAGATAATGCAGCAAAAATCTCCTTATATAATTTTCTTTACAGAATTTACCAAACCCACACATAGAACTCTGTTCCTTAGGCTAGATCTCTCTTTATATACACCAGCTAAATTCAGTAATTCACATATTCAGAGCATTGCAGTTAGTTCAAGATACTGAAAACAGAGCTTTTCACTGAAGCTCAGGCATCAGGTCAGCAATTTGCAGTCCAGTTTCAGAAGGCAATTCCAGACCCTAGACTGAACTAATCTAAATAGCATGGAGAACGCACATACAAAAGCCAGTGAGGTATCAACCCCTTTTTTCTATCTCATAATCTCTTTGCAGTTTTTAAACTAATAACACTTTTTTTTTTCCCCTGGGCCTGACAATTTAGACTCTCTTCTGAACTGGATCCCACTAGAGAGGGGAAGAGAGGGCCTTGCCAGGACTGCCTCATCACACCCAATCCTGACCCCAGCACAGGGTCACAGAGCCAGGGCAGCTTCTCACCCAAGTCAAGCCTGAGGACAGAAGCTGGCAAAGCACACAGCTAGTGTGGGGAGATGTGGCTGGCAGCACATCCTCAGGAAGGCAGCAGAGGAGAGAGCCCACTTGGATACCAATGTTGGGACAGAGAGGAAGCACCGGCATGGCAGGAAGGTGCCACAACAAGGGACAGAGTACCAAGAACTCAGCTGGGAAGTCACCAGAAGATGAAGATGGGCCTGGAACTACGTGGCCTCAGTCTAACAACCCTGGGTTCTCCTTTGACTCTTACACACTCGTGAGACCTTCTGTCCCAGCAAAATACTTTTTTCCAAAGGAGGTTTAAGACATGCATCAGTCTGGAGAAGCCAAAGGCTTGGACCACCTGTCTTGCCTAAGAACAAGTAAGCCCATTTGTGGGATGGGAAGAACTGGAGACCAATCAGCTGTAACACTTATCTGACCCAGTCACAAGCAACCATGCAATTCCAGCTGCAACAAATTGTGTTGTGTTATAAAGAAGAGGGCTGAAGACAACTTCACAACACATATGAGCAGTGAACTAACTTGGGAGATGTTCTGCTTTATTGCTTTTGGTGCCTGAGCCACCAAAATTGACTCACATAGAAGAGAAATTCTACGAGGAGGCAGAAGTTGACAGTGGCCTGATGTCCTCCTGAGACGAAGAGAGGAGAGCTAATGAGGCTACTAGCAGAATTACAGTCCTGAACTGCAGGAAAGCAGATTTTTGGCTTGTTCAGAGGTCTGCCTGAAGGACAAAGGGGCCGAGGAGAGCAAGCAGGGCATGAAGTAGAGCCTGCTCCAAGCACAAGAATGGTCCATTTGGACACACA
The DNA here is from genome assembly GCF_003342845.1 of Nothoprocta perdicaria. Taxonomy (NCBI): domain Eukaryota; kingdom Metazoa; phylum Chordata; class Aves; order Tinamiformes; family Tinamidae; genus Nothoprocta; species Nothoprocta perdicaria. The sequence goes on from NW_020455681.1 coordinate 93,477, forward strand.
GGAAGTTTCACAGGTATTGCAGAAGTCTAGCGTGCACGGACAGAGAGCTCTTAGCTAGGCTCAAATGCCCAAATGCAGAACAAATCCTTCTGGAAGCCATATGCAGGGACATGAAAGACAGGAAATCAACTGGTAAATCCATGCTATTTATTGCAAAGGACAAGTCATGCTTAACTAACCTGGTATTTCAGCTCACAGTTTTACACGACTTGTATTGTTATGGGCCTCATCACTCAAGAAATTCATAAATTTACACAGATTGTGGATCACAGTGCTGTCTTTCGCTTTCATCACACAGTTGTAAACACTGAAACATAGCTGAAATTCTACGATATTGGACAATCCCATGGCAATAGTTTAGAATATCAAGTTATTTTCATTAGAAAAGTAGGCATATCATTTGCACTCCCCACCCATAGCCCAGAATGACCTTTCAGATACAGCAGAGGACTGTAGAAAGTTAACTAAAATGTTAAGGATTGACTACACCAATGTAGATTCATCAGGAATCCTCCTTTGCCTCCACTGAAGAATCAGTTTAACAAAAATCCACGTGAGTTGAAATAATGGTCTGTCACTCTCCTACACTAACAGCTTCAAGAACTTTTTCCAGAAAGGTGCCAACACCACTTTGTCAGAAACCCCCTCCTGAACTATGCAGAAGTATTCAGTATTCTGGGGAACTTGCCAGCATGACAGTATTTACCGTATGACTAATATGCATTAATGAAGCACAAATGGACAACTATTTACTTGTGCTAATAACTAAAGCGCTTTATTAGAGCTGAGGCCTCCAGCATGAAGGATTGCCAGGTTCCCCTTACTTGCCAAAATTATGTCAAAAAAAAATGGAGCCAGTGTGTAAGACTTCAAGAGCTACAGGCCAGTGTGTAGTAAGTCTTAAGTCATTGTTTAACATTCGGCTTGAGGAGGACAAGCACTCTCCAGGACCACTGGCTGTTCCTGAGGGCTTGTCTTTTCACTGCAGACTAGGACATGCACTCTGGTTTTACCAGTGCAAGAGCCAAAGGTATCTTAAAAGAGCAGCTGGGCTCAAGCGCTTTGCTGTACATTTGTGTTCTCCCATTGCTTGCTTGCTGTCTGTCAAAACCGGAAAGAAAAAAACCTATCATCATCATGCCTCAGACTAAAGCATCAATACTATGCATCAAGAAGGACACTTTATGTGAATATTCTGGCTCTATGTAAACTACTGCTGAAATCTGATCAATTCAATAAAAACCTATCCTGAAAAAAGAAAGTAAATTCTCCAAAAAAGGGGGAATGTCCTGGTTCTACACCTTGATTTCCATACCACACCTTGATTTCCACATCTCTTGAGAATGGCACATAGCAGCAATGGTAGAAATTAAATACAAATATGAAAAGTAGCAAACATTCATAGGAACATAGAGATAATTTAAAAAGTAGAGAGGTATAGAGACTTTAATATATTAGATATTGAAAAAGAAAAAAAAAAACCTAAAGGATGAAAAGCAAGCAGGTGAAGATCCTTTCCAGTCGTAGCTAATGCTGTCTAGAATTGATGGAGTCATCCCTGGTGTTGCAAAGGAAGTGACACATGTCCAAAGCTGAGTTCGCTGTGCTCAGAAAGTTGAGATCATCTTTTCTTGTTTGACTCAGCAGTTCAAGAGCAGGACTCAGCCGTAGCAGTCAAGAGCAGGACTCGGGCCCTGTCACAAGCATTGCATTAAAGGAAGTTTTGGAAATTTCACCTACACTTCACTTGAGAAATAGAAAATTTCTTCTTTTAGATTTGGTGACACTTAAACCAGCTTAAAATTGGTTAAAATAATGATAATAAAAAAAAAAAAAAAAAAAAAGGTTAAGGAAAGTTATGGCTTGAGTGCCTATGAAATTCTACCCTTCCTTTGATCAGTCTGCCCTAAAATGAAGTAAGGCAGGAAAGTCTATTGGGTGTAACTTTTAGCAGGATTTGTATCAAGATATATTTCTTAGAAATACTTAAAGAATATAAAAACAACATTTTATCTCTGTTTTTCACTGAGGACAAAATAGGCCTTTCCAAGCCAACTGGCATGGACAGCAACATTAAGAATTATCTCAGCCACAGGCATTTTCCTGAAAAGCAACAGCTCCAAATACAAAGGAATCTGATCTTCCTCATAAAAACATAAAAATCACAAAAATAAATAAATAAATAAAAAACAATCATCCCCAGCATCATTATTTCCCCATATGTAGAATACAGAATGGGCTGCAGAAGGGAGGTTCTTTAAAAACAAAACAACCCCTTTCCCCCCTGCACACACCTAGCGCTAAAGTAATTCCAGTTGACTAAAACATAGCCAAATTTAAATAACAGTTCCATTCGGTAATATTTCAGCCTCACCACAGACTTGGAAGTGTGAAGCTGTCCTAGGCTGAGGACATCAGCTTCCCTCTTACATTAAGGAAGCGCTGTTACCAACGCAAGGACATTCCTCCTGGTAGTTCTCCAAAATAACTAGTTGGTAAATAGCTGGTTATGTATTTATTCTTTTGGAAAACATCCCATTCTGAATAAATAAATATACAGGGCTTAACTTGGTGCTATAGCCTGCTGAAGTGCTTGTTATCGTTATTCACAATGGTCTCCTGTGAAGTTTTGGGGAAAAAAAAGACCAGAAATGGGTCTGGTTTTTATCAGTGTAGATGTTCCTAGAATCCATAAGTAGCATCTTCATAAGCCAGAGCCTGGAGAGACTCACTGCTTTTTGTTTCCTTGCAAAGTATTCTTGCAAAGAACATGAATAAAAGCCATGAAGTTTTCCCTATAAATTCTGTCATCAATTTTCAACTGCAGTTAAGAGACATAATAAAAACACTTGCTTGAACATGCAAAATGAATACATTTGAATGAAAATTCCCCAAATGGCACAACACAAGCACAGTTTTCAACTCCGCCCTCAGCTGTGAACGCATATGGTACCTGCCTGACTTCCCCAAGTGCCTGGCTCCACAAGCAGCACCGACTGCTCAGATTTTTCAGGAGAATGACAAAGCAGATCAAGACCAAGAACCTCCTCCGAAAAGCGGTAAACTTGGCAAATCTGAACGTGTATGCAAACTGCAGCTAAATGTAGGGATGAACCTAGAGAATGCTCTTGTAAAAGGATTCAAGGAGATAAGAAAGACTGAGTCAGTCTGCCGGTCAAGCAAGAGTGCGAAACCATCAAGAAAACACCAAGTTCAGCTTCATTACTCATAATTTCTTCACTTGATTTGCAATACCTAGATTTTTGGCTTGCTGCTGTTCAAAATCCAGAGGAAAGGAGTATCCAAGATGCCTCATCACTAGAATGCTCAGAATATTTTCCCTTTTGAAAGATCATATGTGGAGAAAAATGTGGTTCTAGACATTAAAATTGCTTATTCACATTCAAGAAATGCTCTTTATATTTTGCCAACTCTACTTCCACCTAAAAAGTTACATCTATAAAACAATTTTATGGGAAGCAAATATTTTTGCATTATATAATAATCCTTTAGGTACATCCTTTTGCTTCCTTACAACACTCTGTTCACATGTGAAAGTGGAGCCATGTACACTTCCAATACCATCTTTAAACTGTGAGTATTTATTTTTATTTTAACATGAGCGCAAGCACCAACTTTCGGGGTACTTCTCTTAATAGATACAAGCTAGAAATACACCTCCAGTTGCTCTTCAAAATCTGCAGAGTGGCCTCAATTCTACCTGTAAAATTCATTTGCAAGCTACACTCAGAGAGACAGATTTCATAACTTCATATTGGAGGCAAGATGTCTTGTAAAAACATTTACTAATGTTCTCACTGCCTTTTACTTCATGTCTGCTGCAGTCCATCAACCCCATACACCACTTAAAACATGCAAACTGCTAAAACAAGAGCATTATCAACAAAATAGCTGTTGACTGACACCATATTTCAGAAATCTGATGACTTTCTGCTTTGGCAGTAGCAACATTTCAGCTTCATCTCCTCATACAATGTGTAGAGGAATGATGCAATTCAGTCGAGCCTCTTCTGCTCTGCTCTAGGGCTTTGCAAGCCTCTTTGAGCCCTAGGGTTGTTCTACACAGCCCTGATAGGCAGAAAAACCCCAGCTCCTGGAGGAAGTCTACACAAGCAACAATGTCGCATAATTCAGCCTAAAGAGGATAACCTCAGCCACTGTTTATTTTGAATTTTAAAGACAATAAGGAATAGTTGACCATAGCTGACAACTGCTCAGTTTTCAGGTTGTGTCACACAGGCTAGGTCTCATTAGCGCTCCCACACATAGGTTTTCACGCCACTTGGACACAAATTCTGCAATTATGGCTTGGGGTTTTCTTTGATGTTTTGCTATGAAGCACTAAGAAGCTTTTGGCACTCAGACATTTATTCATATAGCAGCACGTGCATCTATGTTGACACCGAGTATCAGATTGTTCTATCTCCAAAGAATTTTTTGCGGCAATGATAGGACCAAGTCATACAGGCAGCATCTGGATTTCATAAGAATGAGGTTACCAGCTACCACCATGACAGAGCGAACTTTAAATCAGAGATATGAACATCTTTCTGCTAAATCAAAAAGTCTTCCAAAAGACAAAAAAATACTAAATCCATTACTTTTACTCAAAAGTAAAACAACGACAAAAGAACACACCCACAAAAACCACATGCTCACAAAGGGACACTACATATAACTACAGTATGCCATGGACCAGGATTATATATTGTACAATTTTATGGAAAACAAGAATCCAAATGCTATACTCTGGAGAACTTGTCATTCTTCCAACATAAGACAAAGACATGTGACAATTTCTATCATATTAACGATACTAAATTTTCTCCTCATTCACAATAAAAGGGAGGAGTATATCACACTAGTTAGTGTCTAATGGATAAATCCTACTAAGCCTTTATTTCTCTACCCTTGAAGAGCACAAAGCTTCTCAAGTCTGATATGCAAAACTCTACTCTCTTACTTGGTCAACAGGACTATGTGCAATCCTGGAACATACAGTTCTGCACATATAGGAGAAAACAATTCCCCCATTTTGTGAGCATCACTTTCATGCAAATGTTAGATGCTGAGCATGACCCAAACAAATCTTCTTGCTGATAAGAAAAGTGCTCTGTGAAAACAAACTCTGTGGAGCTTAATTAATATAACAGTCATTCCCACCACTTGGCTATGGGAAAGTAAACGGAGTGGGGTGAAAGGGAAAGAGAAGATGAACAGAAAGGATCATCCTTGCACAAACTGATTTTCATGTTCAGAAACTAAGAAAACCATTCTGTTATTTATGATGTCACTGAGACTTGCACAATTTATACATCAAAGGGTTAAAGAATTAAATCTTTCCTAAGAGTTCAAGTCGCTGCACATAAATACTGTTGTGACTACAGATTGCAAAAGAACGGAAACACAGTAAATCATCCCATTTTTTTCTGAGAAATTCTGGGACTATGTTCTGAATTTCCAGGAACAGAAGACAAACACTGCCAATTCTCACTGCCGGATTTTTATTGAAGAGTTTGAGAATTTGGAAAGGGCTCCTGAAAGCCACTAAAAGGTAGTATTGATTTTTTCCACAAAGCAAGAGATTGTTTCCAGGAGAATGCACTCAGTGTGACTGGTCTACGTGCAAACGCCTGAGATAGATTAAAAAAATACATTGCACATAAAAAGCCCATCATGCAAGTTTGTCAGAGGCTTTTAGCCTTTCCCCTCTCCCCAAAAATGGTAAAAAGAAGGGCAGAGGAGGCTTATCTGAGGCCATCTGAAAGGATGCTCTGTAGCACAGCTACATTTTTGCAGGGCCTCACTTCTCTTGCTGTCAGTATTTTGAATGTAATCTCAAATTGAAATGTGTCGATTTAAACCAAACATCAAAGCCGCAGCATTAAAATCTCAACTCTGGAAGAATGTTCTGTACAGACTTCCATTCACGTCAAGTCAGAAAATGTACTGAAAAAAAGAGAATAAGAATACTTGTTCACACTCTAATCTAGAGCATATTTAGTTTAACCTTCTTTTAGCCCTTTACCAACACAATGCTGGCGCTGCAGCCAAATTTGAAAGACAAGCTGATGAAAGCTTCTAAGTCAGATTTAGTAGGGGTGGAAAAACAGATGTTCAGTTTTTGTAATGCAAACTTAACTTGTGACAGAAAGCAAAGTGGTTGTGAATGGGCTTCGAAAGCTAGTCTTTAAACCTGTTACAAGCACTTAGGATAGTTAACATGCAGTAAGCTATGACCACAAATATCAGTGGGAACTCACCTTCCCAGCATTTTAAGCCATGCACGTTGCTTTGACAAGCGTGCAGGATCCAACCAGCTGAGATACAGACATGGGCAAGAGCAAACTGTGATGGAGAGATTCCTGTCTCCGAAGCTATGAATGCTCTTGGACTTGGAGAAAACGTAAACAAATTTTGGGGGACTGAAGAGTGCCTTCTTAGTACTTTGGTTTCAAAATTCTCATGACCACATTCGAATCTCCAATTTCACTTTTGTTTCTAACTCTCCTAGTTAGCAAGAAAAGCCTAAGTGCATGGCTGGAAAGCAGCCTGACAAATCTTTGATGTACCTCATAGCGGCTGAACTGGGGCAGTAGAGATACTATTTTCATGAGAAAGTTTCATATTTGGTAAAGAACTTGCGGTTCAGAATGACTGTCTACAATTTAAGATTTCTCTACTATAGATCTCCATTCCTTCAGCTTCCTGGCATGACTCAGATGATACTCCAAATGAACTGGTGCAATTCACAGCGCAACCAAAATTATGAAATTCAGACACATCAGTTCACATATCCTTTCAAAAGCACAGACCTAGGTACAATAATATAGATTTTTACAACACCCAATTTCTCAAAGTCCATTCAATCTTTGCAACTGGAAAAACAATTAGAATAGAACTGCTTCATTTCTTTCTATTATCAGGAAAAACATTAGAGTGAATTCAACTGACAACAGCACATAGTAAAGTTAGTCTTAACTAACGTGAGGTTTCCTGTTGGTGGGGAAAAAAAAAAGTTTAAAGTTCATGTATTATGAAATAAAAGTATCCTATTGAGGATTTTTCCTCTTTTTAAGTGAGTAGCTTGACTGTAGTAATCACCGCCGGCAATGTTTCTCTTGAGACAAAGGGAAAAAAAAAGGTTTAAATGTCATATGGTTCTCTATTTAATCATTTGTGCATCTGCTGGGCCCAAAATCATAACTGAATCCTTATGGTGGTAGGCACTGCATGAAAACAACGGAGCGGGCAAGAAAAGGAAGGAGAGGGCAAAAAGCAGGTCAAGCCTGAAATAGCAGACTTGCAATTCCATTAAAAAAAAAAAAAATGCATGCAGTATGCCAACCACAATTGCCTGGAAAAAGAAAAACTATGTGTGTTTTTTGTCTAGAATCATTGAACTGAATTGAGCTTTTTTTTCCCCCCCGCTTCTTTTTTTCCAATATATATTCTTTACAGTGTGCCATATTGGCTGCTTAGATACAAGATAACGACTAAACAAACATATAATCTGCCTTTCTTCCTACAAGTGTAATATTCAGCAAACACAGTACTTTCTGGTGCAAGGCATTTCACTGGTACTGCAGCTTACCATTTTCCCTGGGGAATGAAGCGCTTTATTCCAATTATGAACTGCCTTATCTAGGAAAAGGTATTAAATCTTAGGCAATATATCCTATCAATTCTTTTTTTCTTTCTTTCTTTCTTTTTCTTTCTTTTTTCTTTTTTTCCAGTAGTAAGTCTTGATTACAGGATTATAGGTTCTGTTACCAAAAGTTGGTAAAACCCAGAGAGTAGCTGGACTTTGATGAAAATCTGAAATTCACAATCAGTCGCTGGCACATAGCAACACGACGCTACCATCTGAGATGAACATGCAGTTGCATTACTTACTATCCGATAGGGAAGATGTAAAAAGGAGTCTGGGCAGCCAGCTAAAGCCATTTGTTCCTTCAAATTTTCTTCAAATTACGTCTGCTGCTTCACACGACCTGCAGAGGACAAAGAGACTGTCAGAACTCGTACTGAAGACATTTCATCAACTTATTATTGAAAACAGTTGCAGAGGGAAGGCTAAGAGGAGCAAGATGAGGTGACAAGCATTTGCATTGACTTAGAGTAGCAGATCTGCAAGTTTGCCATCTGCAGCCAGGAAAACACATTCATTTGATACGCTGCTGAATGGCCCAAGACAGCTAGTCTCAGGTGGAAGGGTTGCTGTTCTGTTGCCTGTCCCAGGCAGGAGAGAGAGTTTTTACTAACACACAGGCCCTAACTCTTTGAGGACTGGCACTCATCAACCAAGGCTGCATTTTCCATTATGGAAAGAAAATGTAGTAATATGGGAGCTAGCTAAGGTGACAACCACCTACGCAGCAGTAGCCTTCAACGCTTAAGTTACTCTACCACTTCCTCCTTTCTTCCTCCTTTTACCCTTTCCAGCCTCTCTTTTCCCTCAGGGCTTCTTTCTCATGCAGTATTTCAAACAGATGCAGATTTGCATGGAAAGGCCTTTTTTTTTTTTGTGGAAAAAAGTGTTTTTCTACTTCTGTGTTCAGTTTAGAGGCACACATGGCTTAAGTAGTAAAAATGACATAAGACTATTGAAGGAAGGCCCCTGTAGGCTAAGCAAGTGATTTTAACTACCACTTTGTAACAATGGAAAGAAAACTAAGACAAAGGCATTGCCCCACAATACTTCCTCGTCACAAGATTTCTCCCAACTGCTTTCATTTGGCTAGGGACACCCCTGCCATATGAACCGAGCGCCTATTCACCTCTCAGCAGAGAGAAAGGGGAGAAAAAAAAACCTGCCAAGTTAATGATGGCTTTTTACTCTTACCCCATACAAGCTCCTCTCTTTTTCAGTGTTACAATGATCAATAACTGATTCAAAACAAAAGCCTTTGGTTGAGCAGACTACTCATTGCTCTCCACTAGGAAGAGTTTTGGTCTGGTAGCAGTTAAGTCACGGACAAAGACACAGGATTCTTGGCAAAAATGCTGCAGAGGAAGTTGCAGCCTATAATCCAGTAAAACCATCCATTGCTCTAGGAAGCACTACTTTATCTAGTCCTAGAAAAAAAAAAATGCCTGGGATAAATTAGCTTTCTTGTCTACCAGAAAGGTAGGCCTGTTCCTGGGAGCTCCCTTCCAGGAAAAAAAATAGTTATTGTGCTTCTTGTTTTCCTGATAGCAACCTTCTGGGGTCAGGTCATATAGCTAATTGCCTTGGGGAAGAAACTGTTCTTGGCAACAACATATTTGCAAATGAGTTTAATCCACTATAATGCATAAATCAAGCTGTTTATTTTAGATACTTCTCCCATAAGATTTACCTAAGTTAAAACTAAAGTCTTAAAGGATTCACGGGAGAAATAAAACATACCCTCAAACATCTAACTCTGCCGGCACAATGCCCAGCTTGTACTGTTGCTAGGACCTTTCACCAGACATGTCTTTAAACACATAAACAATGCTCTACAGCTAAACTAACTCCCACTCCACACCTAAAAGTCTGCAGTCAGGTTTTAGAAAGGGAATCATTTAAACAGGGCAGATTTCATTTTCAGGGCAAGATTTACCTCATTCTCCCTTCGTACTCTGGAAGAATTAAACATGGATTTAAGGAAATGCCTTTTATCTTAGCCGATGCGTGCCAAAAGCCTTTCATTTTGGGGAATAAAGGCTTTTTTTAAGTACATCAAAAGTTAAAGTCAGAGAAGTCATCGGAATAGTTCTGAAGTTGGGTTAATGCAAAAAGAACAAAGGGAACCATATGATTATCCTGTAAACTCAGAGAGATTAAAGAAACTTTAGGAAAAGGAGTAAGGGAAAATAAATCAGCCTTGCATTGCAACAATTTTATTAATACAGGAAAACGTATAATTGCTGTAAATTTAACTGCAGGTTATTCCGGATCGAACCCATCTTTCACTAGGATAGATGCTGCAGCAAAGGCCACTGATTCCCATATTGCAAGATGCACTAGGTACCTTTCCAAACAATACTAGACCAATTTGTCTGCTCTCGGGCGTGCTGCAGTTTACACTACAGCCCCATTACACCACTGGAAGATCATCAATTATGGCAAACAATAGCCCGAGTCAAGATTGCCTAATTTATCAAGACCTATTTGTTTCAGTGCGACATTCCTGAGTATTCATCGGTAAACACCGCAGAAACAGAGGAAAGCAATAATCCTTAGATGATATCATTCCCAGTCAGTCATACATTAACGCTGATTTAAGATTGCATCTCTTTTGTCTGTCTAAAAGCAGTTTATCAAAGCAGTCCTGCCCTAGTAATACAAAAAGCCTTTGCTCACCTTTGAGATCTAAGGCCCTATTGTACCACAACATCAATGAGTAATAAATTTTATGGGGACAATTCATACATTCAGCAGATAAAAATTAGTATTTTAAAACAACTTTTTCTTTCCTCTAGACTTTAAATTTGATTTTTTAGTATGTCAATTCTCTTCAGAGATCTTAACTGTGTTTTAACTTGAAAGGTCTCTTTATATGCAAGTTAAACAGCACAAATCACAAGAAGTTACTGAAGTGCCAAGTTACTGCCCTTTTCCTAAAAGGCCTTAGATGAAGAAATTCTGAAGGCTTCTAAATAGAAAACAAACCCTGCTACAAACCTCAGCATAGTCAGCGGCTAGAACAACAGCCAGGCAGCAGCAACCCTGACAGTGTGAGCACATTCAACACTAAGAGACTCCACAGGCTTTGCTAGTTTAAGAGGTCTTCCTGACAGAGTTCTTAGAAGTATAGTCACAATAAACCAGACTTCAAATGCTATAGAGAGAATCACATTTGGCATGATAGTCTCCTATTTAAGAAAGAGTCTATTGTGACTCTGGATTCCAAGACTCCAAATCGCCATAAATAGCAGAGGGGCAGGTGACTCAGTGTCTTATCAGGTTGGAAAGTAGAAATTCCCACGATAATAAAAGCTGGAAGCTTCTAGCACAAGCTCCACCTAAAAACACAACTAGAGAACAGATTCAGCGCCCTCATAGCTAATGAGGAATTGGGAACACCATCAAATGGAGCATCTGTGCCCTCTGAGCCACAGAGGAGAACCAGGAGGAAGTAGCAAGTGACAAGAGAGGGAGACTCCCATCTGCCAGGTCTGCTACTTGCTGGGTGCTTATGCTCAGGAACTTTGCTGAGACTGCCAACAGATGCCCAGTGTCAGTGACAATATTTACTTGCTGTGGAAGAGCCCTGCTCCTCCACATGGAGGCCAACAGTACTCTCAGATCTAGAAAGTAGGAAGTGTGACTACATGGCTCTGGAAGTAACAGTTAAGGGCACTGAGTTCCAGATAATTTTCTCCTTGATTCTGCCAGTAAGTGGGAAGGGCTTGAGGAAGACTGTATGGACCCTGTGGATTAAAATCTCTTTGCACAGCTCTTGACAGAAACACAGTTTTGGCTTTTATGATTATGAGACCCTGTCTGAGGACTGTGGGGGAAGGTAAGAGATGGGATCCACCTGACAAGATAGAACAGAAGTATCCTTGCCCACAGGCTGGCCAATATGGTATAAAGTGTTTTGAATTATACATGATGGGGAGGAAGAGAATGACCAGGAATCAAGTGAGGAAGTGTTGGACAAAGCTGGTGAATAAACAGTGCAGGCTGACATGTACAAAAGGACATCCTAACCAATGAAAAAAAGAGACAAGTGGAATAACTACAAATGTGTGCACACAAATAAGGAAGTGCCTACAGGACTGCATTATGGAGAAGGCTTTCCTTGCCCTTCTCAGAAATCAAGCCTCTCTGAAATATCAGTATATTAATGCACACAACCTAACGAACAAACAGGACAAGTTAGAAGTCAGGTATTTGAGCTGTGGAGGGCCACAGTCTCAAGGGCTCAGTCGGTCATTGCAGTTTCACTTGTGAGGAAACAACATATGGAAAGAGGAGGAGAATGGAATTAAAAGCGAGATTAACAAAACAAGCAAGACAGGCAGCAGGAAGGAAGAACTTCTTTCCTGTGAGGGTGACAGAGTCTTGGAACAGGCTGCCCAGGGAGGCTGTGGAGTCTCCCTCTCTGGATATCTTCAAAACCCACCTAGATGCCACCCTGTGCCCCGTGCTCTGGGTGTCCCTGCTGGAGCAGGGGGTTGGACTAGATGATCTCTAGAGGTCCCTTCCAATCTCAATCACTCTGTGACTCTGTCTGTATGTAGTTATGCAGCTGCCATTTCATTGGCATGAGATGAGATCAGAGGAAGAGTCTAAATCAAGGAAGGTGAAGGAAGACCAGGTTAGGCAATACTTGCATAAGTGACCTACACAAGACTATGGGCCTTGGTGGAATGTGCCCATGAGTGCTGAGGGAGCTGGCTAATGTCACTGCAAGGCCACTCTCAATTACCTTTCAAAGTCATGGAGAACCAGGCAGAGGTGCCTAAACACTGCAAGAAAGCAAATATCACTCTTATCTTCAAGGAGGGGGATCCAGAGGACTACAGACTGGTAAGTCTCACACTGATCCCAGAGAAGGTGACAGAGCAAATAATCCTGGAAACCACTTCCAAACACATGAAGGAAAAGAACGTCATCAGGAGTAGTCAGCATGAATTTACAAAGGAGGAAGTTGTGCTTAACCAACCTGATAACCTTCCGCACTGAAATGATTGACTCAGTGGACGACAGTAATAGATAATGTTTATCTTGAATTTAGCAAGGTTTACAACATCATCTCTCAAATCATTCTCGTAGGCAAACTGGTAAGTACAGACTAAATAAGTAGACAGTAAAATGGTCTGAAAATTGACTGAACTGCTGGGCTCAGATGGTTGGAATCAGTGGCGTAAAGTCCTGCTTGAACCCAGCCACCAGTGGCATACCCCAGGTGTCAATAGTGGAGCCAACAGTTCAACACCTTCACTGGTAACCCAGATGAAGGGTCAGAATGAACCTTCAACAAGTTTGCAGACAACACAAAACTGGCAGGAGTGGTTGAGGCACTAGATGGATGTGCTGCCATTCAGAGGGGCCTCGACAGGATGCAGAAACAGGCTGTTAGGGATTTCACAAACTTCAACTAAGGGAAATGAAAAGTCCTGTACCTGTTGAGGAATAACCCCATGTACCACTACACGTAGGTCAACAGGAGGACAAGTTGGCCATGAGCCACAGACGTGCCTCAAAGAAGTCCAAGAGCACCAGGAGTTACATTAGGAAGAGTGTTGCCAGCAGGTCAAGGGAGGAAATCCTTCTGCTCTGCTCAGCCCTGATGAGACGACATCTGAAGTACTCTGTTCTCCTCCAGGTTGCCCACTACATGACAGACACAGACACACAGGAGCAAGTTCTGCGAAGAGGCCACAAAGTTGGTGGAAGGATTGAAGCATCTGACATGGGGAGAGGTTGAGAGTGCAGTTGTTGCTGTGGCTCTTCATCCTGTAGAGGCTCAGGAAGGATCTTATCAGCATTTATGAGTATGTTATATGAGTTATATGAGTATGTTATATGAGTTCAAAAGAAGACAGAGCCAGATTCTCTTCATTGGTCTCCAGTGACAGGACAAGAGCAATGGGCACACATGGCAACACAGGATGTTCTGTCTGAACAAGAGATTTGTGCGTGCGTGTGGGTGTTGTAATGCGAGCATAAGCATTTTCTCAAAACTCAACTGGACATAAGTTGGACATAGCTAACCTCTCTGGAGGTGCACATATCTCCAGAGGTCCTTTCAGCTGTTCTATGATCTAGCATGGGGAAAAAAAAAAAAAAAATCTAGCTACGCATCCTGAATATTACTGCTGCTCTGATCTACTTGTTTCTATTCATAGTCAAATTACCTAGAAAATCAGTAGATTTAATTATCAGTGAATTAAGCCTGTCATCAGGTACATTTATTGATGTACAGCTTGCTTCTTGCATACTCTCAGGAAAGAGAATGGTATCTTACTTAGCACTCTGGAAGCACAGGCAGCCTACGCACCTACAGTACTGCAGTAGGGAGATGGCAGCGGCATGGTCACTCTGCCAATGCAGGAAGTTTTCCAGGTTCTACATGTGCCATCTGTCAAAGTCTTTAAATCCCGGAGAAAAATAATAGGAAAAAAACAATCACTTGCAGATTAATTTGGGAGAATGATAAAATAATAACTAAAAAAATAAACAAGCACCTTCAAGGTTCTCTCAAATCTTGACCGACCTAAACACCTTTCTCAAAGACCTCAGGTCTAATATATGGATTAAAAATCTTTGCACTCAATAAAAATTTATGCCACTGCATTTCTACGTCTCTCTCCCTCTCTCTCTCCACCTTTTATTCTCTCACACTGCCAGTATCATCAATTTACTTCCCCTCCATACCGCAACATTTCCTGGGAACACAAAACCTGGATTTTTAAAATAAATTAGAAGAAAATCTTAAAGCAACGAAGATCATAAAATCTTTTTCTCTGTAAGTGACTCTCAAGACTATCTGGGACAACTCAACTAGACATAAAATTTAACATCTTGAGGAGCAAGTGAAATGAGAATGCTCTGTCTTGTTGGTCTGTACAAAGAGCAATCAAGCAAGAACTCAAGTGTCCTCTCTCTTTCCAAGGTCTTCGTCACTCCATGGCATCTGGAAAGGTTCTTCAATTTTTATGCACATCTACCAATGTGAACTGCACTTCTGCAATACAAGATAGTTATGTGGATGTATTTTTTTTGCTTACACTTCCTCGCTAGTTTATTCACATTGCCATAGTTAACAACAGTAATAAGATCTGGATAAAGAGAGCATGAGGCAGGTCAGCAAATCTTCCTAAAAGCCCTAAAGCCTAACAGTGCTCTCAGCTACGTGGAAACTGAAAGGCTCAGGCTTTTCCACACAAGGAAGAGATCTATATGGCTTCCCATAAAGGTGAAACATGGCCATGCAGGCTGGAAAAAAAAAGCATGTAGCCAGACTCCCTGGCTGGTAGGACGAAGGAGACTACATCCTAAAGCATACTTTGTAGTTCACGCATTTGCCACTGGATTTCAAACCACTAGCAAGCCGTACGTACCAGGACTTCCAACTATCCCTCTTTCGGTGGTGATTTCAAGTAGAGATTTCCTTATAGGATGGCAATACCCATCTTCCCACCGCCTGCCCTCAGATGGTTATTTGGCCAGATGGACTCACTGCGTTTCATTAGTGCAGGCTGGCAAAGACAACCAAACAACTCCCAACTCTAAATGGGCAAGTTTCTGTGCAAGTGATAAACCACTGTTGCTCAGTTAGGCGCTCTGTCACACATTAACAAGCTATATTGCACAGTAGATGAAATTTAAAAGGCCACCCGTTTTGTTCCTCCCCAAGAGCAGTTGAATATTTTTCCAAAGCCTCTTATTTTCCACTTCCCCCCCTCTTACTCACTACAAGCACAGGCTTACTTATCTCCCCAGCTCTGAAAGTCCCTGCCTTCACACCCAGCATCTCAGCTCTTCACAACACTTCCCCTTCAAGGAATTCCTAAGTTGGTTTGGGTTTTTTTTTTTTGTTTGATTGATTTTTGTCTGACACTCCAAAATGCCACTTCAAATACTCTAGAATTCCATCTCTTCCCAACAGCAAAGGATTCATCATTATAGATGCTTACTTCTCTAGGGAGTTTAATATCGGATAACATTGAATACTACCTGCAGACTTCCTAATTTCTTCCCATTTCCATTGCACATGCTGACATATTTTATATAATATCCATAGCCAAAATGCATTTGCAAGTTTATGATATAGAGCACTTACACTAGAGTATTACTGAAGTAATTCTACTTTACTACTATTCTACTATTACTAAAGTAATACATCAAACATGGCTTGGAAAACAAAAGCATTGTTCAAGTTTTAAGTAAGTGGTGCACACTAAAATGAAAAGCACTGTTCAAAATACAAGTCATCAATCAAAAAAATCACTTCAGTCAAGTCCAAACACTCCCACGATTCCATACGAAAAAATCTGGTCTTATGAAAAAGGGAATATAATTCTCTTTGCCATTCTTAATTGCAAAGCTGTTAGTCTAAATATTACACCTTGTAAAGGAAGCCATTTGCCATTGTAATTTTGCCAGAAAATGAAGCATCTTGGCAACAGAAATTCAGGCTTTTGAAAGCCAAAACAGATACATAACTTTAGAAGTAGCACAGGAAAACTGATGCCATCTCACTTTAAGTCTTCGGAGAAAAAGAAAAAAAAAAAAAGATACATACTTAAGCATTTTTCAGTTTCCTGAAGCTGCCCAAAATTCTGAAAAGCCTCCTCAAGACAGGTAACATGTAAATTCATGTTTCTCTTCTGTCAGGGCAGCTTCACTGATAGCAAAGATAAAATGTCCTGAGAAACAGCTACTTCAGCCCCTTGCCCATTTATGTAAGGGTCTTCCTTGTGCTCCCAAAGGATGTATTCCAGTTTAAAATTCGGTTGTGTCATCAAGTCAAGAAATATTTGTGAAACTCTGCAGTTTCGCACCTTATTCTCTCTAACTCTTGTCCTTCCTCCTAACAGTTAAACTGTCTATTGACTTACAGCAGGAACTTTTGACAACTAAGCAGGCTGCATCTGAGCCTAAAGGAAACATTAAGCAGAAGCGGGAGTAGAGAACATGGCACAGAGGGCACAATCCCTCCAGCAAACAGCATGCAGAAGTAGGGAGGCCCACAGCTGCATGATGCCAAGGACCACTTTGGTTGAAGGTGCAGGGACTAGTGGTCATCTGCTATATATGTTTTCTCACAAGCACCTTCTCTTCCAGAAACAGGGAGAGAAAAGCCCTACCACCGTTGTCTTTTCCTATTTTCCATCTTCCTCTTTAAACTGATTTTGGCCCAATTTAGTCACCCTGTTTTTAATCACAGAATTCAGATTTTTCTACTGTTGGGAAATGTTCTAAATACTACTCTCCTCATGTGTTATTTTAGGCTGTTATCCAACCTGAACACTTAGAGTGAAGTTATACAACAGTTAAGATGATTTAATAGCTTGCAACTGCCAAGCAGGGGACATCCCACTCTCCTGCTCATCCCTTGCTCCGCTCACTTGCTCAGTTTCTCCCAGCAGCTTAGTGGCATCACTCCATTTCCCCTCTTTTGGCCATACACGGCACTCAAGGGCAAGTTCGAGTTGCAAAAGGGGCAATTTAGCTTCCTGGGGGCAGCTGGGTTAGCTGTCTGTTAAGGAAAGACAGTGCAATAAACTCGGCTGTGACAAGCAGCTCAGCTGCCATAAAGTGGCAGGAGATGAGGGGAACAGGACAACCCCTTCCCAGTAGCAGCAAACGGCTGCTGGGGCCCAGGCAACTGGGGAACTCTCCTCTTTGTTTAGTGCCAGGGGGTCTCTGGGATTCTCTGCTTTCCAGGCACCTCACAGGAGGTAACAGTTGGGTAAGTCTCCAAGCAAGTAGAAGCACTTGCATTTCCTAGAAGATATTTCCTGCCCCCCACTCCATGACATCAAGTGAAGTCTGCTTTTGTTGCATACTTACAAAACTGTTTTTTGTTGGGTCCAGCACAGGAAGCCTCTACACCTTCCTGCACCTTGCTCTGGTGCAGATGGCTTTGTGCGGGAGCGGGGTGTTGAAAATCAGTGGCTCTGGACCATGAGGAGAGGGGCTGATCTACCTACACACAAGGCATATCCCTCCCAACTCCCACACA